>NW_028163834.1:0-42326 GCF_964263955.1 Coregonus lavaretus | reverse complement strand
TTCCAATCAGGAGGAAAGGGGTATCTGTCTGTCTTTCCAATCAGGAGGAAAGGGGAATCTGTCTGTCTTTCCAATCAGGAGGAAAGGGGAATCTGTCTGTCTTTCCAATCAGGAGGAAAGGGGTATCTGTCTGTCTTTCCAATCAGGAGGAAAGGGGAATCTGTCTGTCTTTCCAATCAGGAGGAAAGGGGAATCTGTCTGTCTTTCCAATCAGGAGGAAAGGGGAATCTGTCTGTCTTTCCAATCAGGAGGAAAGGGGAATCTGTCTGTCTTTCCAATCAGGAGGAAAGGGGAATCTGTCTGTCTTTTTTCTCCCCGTTCAGGGGGAAAGGGGAGATGAGGGTTCTGACAGAGGAGTGATCTAAAACACTGCCTGGTCAGAAAGGAGGAGAGGACCGACTGTCAAAACACAGTCAACAACATGATATTATGGCCAAACAACAACATTGTTTGTTTGTGTGTTTGTTAGTAATTGGCTAGAACCTTCATGAGTGAATAAAAGAGTGAATCTGTCTGTCACTAGTGTACGATTTAAGGACATATACAGAAGTTTTAGAGTGGGAGGTAAAAAGGACACAGGCGTGTGTGTGTGTGTGTGTCTCTGATCAGGCACATCAATGCTTTGCTGCACTATGGGAGATAGACAGCACATCTGGATGAGTGGGTGGGCGAAGGGTGTGTGTGTCTATGTGTGTCGGGGGGGGGGGGGGGACAGGTGGGAGCGTGGGTTTATTTAGTGGTTAAGTCTGTGTGAGAGAGACCGGCCCACACACACACACACACACACAGTTTATGAGCAAGTGCAATGTATTGCTATGAGGAACACAGAATGTTTTGTGTGTGTGTAGCAGTAGAATTCTAGAGAGACTGCAGGACAGGACAGTGTGTTGGTTGGATCCAGGATGGGGATGAAAGAGGGAGGGAGGTTTGTATTTACAGGATGACACAGCAGTTACTCTCTCCAGTCTTCTCTCTGTTCCTCTGACCTGAGGAGGAACACAACACACAGTCAAATGCGGTCAGAACGCGGTCAGAACATGGTAAGAAATGGTCAAAAAGTCAAACACAGTCAGGACACAGTCAGGACGCGGTCAGGACACAGTCAGGACACGGTCAGGACACAGTCAGGACACAGTCAGGACACAGTCAGGATACGGTCAGGATGCGGTCAGGACACGGTCAGGACACAGTCAGGACACAGTCAGGACACAGTCAGGACACAGTCAGGATACGGTCAGGACGCGGTCAGGACACAGTCAGGACACGGTCAGGACACAGTCAGGACACAGTCAGGACACAGTCAGGACACAGTCAGGACGCGGTCAGGACACAGTCAGGACACAGTCAGGACACAGTCAGGACATGGTCAGGACACGGTCAGGACACAGTCAGGACGCGGTCAGGACACGGTCAGGACACAGTCAGGACATGGTCAGGACACGGTCAGGACACGGTCAGGACACAGTCAGGACACAGTCAGGACGCGGTCAGGACACGGTCAGGACGCGGTCAGGACGCGGTCAGGACGCGGTCAGAGAGTCAAACAGTCAAACACAGTCAGGACGCGGTCAGGACACGGTCAGGACACAGTCAGGACACAGTCAGGACACGGTCAGGACGCAGTCAGGACGCGGTCAGAGAGTCAAACAGTCAAACACAGTCAGGACGCGGTCAGGACACGGTCAGGACACAGTCAGGACGCGGTCAGGACGCGGTCAGGACGCGGTCAGGACACGGTCAGGACGCGGTCAGGACACGGTCAGGACGCGGTCAGGACACGGTCAGGACACGGTCAGGACACAGTCAGGACACAGTCAGGACACAGTCAGGACACAGTCGGGATGCGGTCAGGACACGGTCAGGACACAGTCAGGACACGGTCAGGACGCAGTCAGGACGCGGTCAGAGAGTCAAACAGTCAAACACAGTCAGGACGCGGTCAGGACACGGTCAGGACACAGTCAGGACACGGTCAGGACGCAGTCAGGACGCGGTCAGAGAGTCAAACAGTCAAACACAGTCAGGACGCGGTCAGGACACGGTCAGGACACAGTCAGGACACAGTCAGGACACAGTCAGGACACAGTTAGGACACAGTCAGGACACAGTCAGGACACAGTTAGGACACAGTCGGGATGCGGTCAGGACACGGTCAGGACACAGTCAGGACACGGTCAGGACGCAGTCAGGACGCGGTCAGAGAGTCAAACAGTCAAACACAGTCAGGACGCGGTCAGGACACAGTCAGGACACAGTCAGGACGCAGTCAGGACGCGGTCAGAGAGTCAAACAGTCAAACACAGTCAGGACGCGGTCAGGACACGGTCAGGACACAGTCAGGACGCGGTCAGGACGCGGTCAGGACGCGGTCAGGACGCGGTCAGGACACGGTCAGGACGCGGTCAGGACACGGTCAGGACGCGGTCAGGACACGGTCAGGACACGGTCAGGACACAGTCAGGGCACGGTCAGGACACGGTCAGGACACAGTCAGGACACAGTCAGGACACAGTCAGAAATGGTCAAAAAGTCAAACACAGTCAGGACACGGTCAGGACACGGTCAGGACACAGTCAGGACACAGTCAGGACACAGTCAGGACACAGTCAGGACGCGGTCAAGACGCGGTCAGGACGCGGTCAGGACACATTCAGGACACAGTCAGGACACGGTCAGAACACGGTCAGGACACGGTCAGGACACGGTCAGGACGCGGTCAGGACACGGTCAGGACACGGTCAGGACGCGGTCAGGACGCGGTCAGGACGCAGTCAGGACACGGTCAGGACACGGTCAGGACACGGTCAGGACACAGTCAGAAATGGTCAAAAAGTCAAACACAGTCAGGACACGGTCAGGACACAGTCAGGACACTGTCAGGACGCGGTCAGGACGCGGTCAGGACACAGTCAGGACACGGTCAGGACACAGTCAGGACACGGTCAGGACGCGGTCAGGACACGGTCAGGACGCGGTCAGGACACAGTCAGGACACGATCAGGACGCGGTCAGGACACAGTCAGGACACAGTAAGGACACGATCAGGATGCGTCAGAGAGTCAAACAGTCAAACACAGTCAGGACACAGTCAGGATGCGGTCAGGACCCGGTCAGGACACGGTCAGGACACAGTCAGGACACAGTTAGGACACGATCAGGACGCGGTCAGAGAGTCAAACAGTCAAACACAGTCAGGACGCGGTCAGGACGCGGTCAGGACACAGTCAGGACACGGTCAGGACGCGGTCAGGACACAGTCAGGACACAGTCAGGACACGGTCAGGACGCGGTCAGGACACAGTCAGGACACGGTCAGGACGCGATAAGGATGCGGTCAGGACACAGTCAGGACACAGTCAGGACGCGTCAGAGAGTCAAACAGTCAAACACAGTCAGGACGCGGTCTGGATGCGTCAGAGAGTCAAACAGTCAAACACAGTCAGGACGCGGTCAGGACGCGGTCAGAGAGTCAAACAGTCAAACACAGTCAGGACACGGTCAGGACACAGTCAGGACACGGTCAGGACACAGTCAGGACACAGTCAGGACACAGTCAGGACGCGGTCAGGACGCGGTCAGGACGCGGTCAGGACGCAGTCAGGACACAGTCAGGACACAGTCAGGACACAGTCAGGACACGGTCAGGACACGGTCAGGACACAGGCAGGACACAGTCAAACATAGTCAGGACACGGTCAGGACACAGTCAGGACACAGTCAGGACACAGTCAGGACGCGGTCAGGACGCGTTCAGGGCGCGGCAGGACGCGTTCAGGACACAGTCAGGACACGGTCAGGACGCGGTCAGGACACGGTCAGGACGCGGTGAGGACGCGGTCAGGACGCAGTCAGGACACAGTCAGGACACAGTCAGGACACAGTCAGGACACGGTCAGGACACAGTCAGGACACAGTCAGGACACGGTCAGGACACAGTCAGGACATAGTCAGGACACGGTCAGGACACAGTCAGGACGCGGTCAGGACACGGTCAGGACACGGTCAGGACACGGTCAGGACACGGTCAGGACACGGTCAGGACACAGTCAGGACACAGTCAGGACACGATCAGGACGCGTCAGAGAGTCAAACAGTCAAACACAGTCAGGACACAGTCAGGATGCGGTCAGGACACGGTCAGGACACGGTCAGGACACAGTCAGGACACAGTTAGGACACGATCAGGACGCGGTCAGAGAGTCAAACAGTCAAACACAGTCAGGACACGGTCAGGACACGGTCAGGACACGGTCAGGACACAGTCAGGACACAGTCAGGACACAGTCAGGACACAGTCAGGACGCGGTCAGGACACGGTCAGGACACGGTCAGAACACGGTCAGGAGACAGTCAGGACACGATCAGGACGCGGTCAGAGAGTCAAACAGTCAAACACAGTCAGGACGCGGTCAGGACACGGTCAGGACACGGTCAGGACAAAGTCAGGATGCGGTCAGGACACGGTCAGGACACAGTCAAACACAGTCAGGACACAGTCAGGATGCGGTCAAACAGTCAAACACAGTCATGATGCGGTCAAACAGTCAGGACACGGTCAGGACACGGTCAGGACCCTGATACTGTTTAACTACATAGTAGCAATATTGTTGAGAAATCAACCCTTTTTTCACAAGACAATGTTGGGATGCAAAAGTCTAAAGGCAAGTCTAACAAGAGCTTCAGCTCAAATGTTGAATTGCAACAAAAACAACCATCTGTCATTATTTAAATAGTGTTATATAGGCTTACTGAAACACAAATGTATTACTAGACTGTATAGTATTGGTAATAGGTTAGAAGTATTCATCGTGCATCATTAGGAACAACTGTAATAACTGTACTACCATCGTCTACAGTAAAAGTACCATGTATTACTGTGTTTTAGTGTGTGAAAGTCCCAGTGAGGGGGAGGAACAAGGGATGAATGAATGTCTGGAAGGTGGGATAAATGAAAAGCGGGTTACCTTGGGAGTTTGGCTCAGGCAACGTCTCTCTGGCCACTAAATGCATCACTGTGGTTTTCCCCAGAGGCAGTTTGAGAGCTGAGAGAGAGAGAGAGGAAGAGGGGAGGGAGCGAGAGAGAGAGAGAGAGAGAGAGAGAGCGAGAGAGAGAGAGAGAGAGAGAGAGAGAGAGAGAGAGAGTAGAAGAGAAGAGAAAAAGAAAGAGGGGGAAATAAAGTGGTTAGTTACCGGACAAAGCAAATATATCATCATAACTACCATCATCTGACTGATCTAACATAGAATACACAACACAACCAAGAGAGAGGAGAGACAGGAGAGAGAGACAGAGAGAGAGACAGCGTGAGAGAGACAGCGAGAGAGAGACAGAGGGAGAGAGAGAGATGGAGAGAGAGGAAGTGGGCAAAAGCAATAGAAAGAGATGGAGAGAGCGAGAGAGAGAGAGGGAACGAGAGCAAGAGATGCATACAGTCCACTGAGTATACCAAACATTAAGAACACCTTCCTAATATTGAGTTTGGACACACCTACTCATTCCAGGGTTTTTCTTTATTTTTACTATTTTCTACATTGTAGAATAATAGTGAAGATATCAAAACTATGAAATAACACATATGGAATCATGTAGTAACCCAAAAAGTGTTAAACAATTCAAAATATATTTTATATTTGAGATTCTTCAAAGTAGCCACCCTTTGCCTTGATGACATTTACATTTACATTTACGTCATTTAGCAGACGCTATTATCCAGAGCGACTTACAAATTGGTGCATTCACCATATAGCCAGTGGGATAACCACTTCACAAATTTTTAATTATTTTAATTATTTTATTTTATTTATTATTATTTTTTTAGGGGGGGGGGGGGGGGGGGGGGGGGGGGGTAGAAGGATTACTTTATCCTATCCCAGGTATTCCTTAAAGAGGTGGGGTTTCAAATGTCTCCGGAAGGTGGTGAGTGACTCCGCTGTCCTGGCGTCGTGAGGGAGCTTGTTCCACCATTGGGGTGCCAGAGCAGCGAACAGTTTTGACTGGGCTGAGCGGGAACTATGCTTCCGCAGAGGAAGGGGAGCCAGCAGGCCAGAGGTGGATGAACGCAATGCCCTCGTTTGGGTGTAGGGACTGATCAGAGCCTGAAGGTACGGAGGTGCCGTTCCCCTCACAGCTCCATAGGCAAGCACCATGGTCTTGTAACAGATGCGAGCTTCAACTGGAAGCCAGTGGAGTGTGCGGAGGAGCTTTGTCCACTCTCTGCATTCTCTCAACCAGCTTCACCTGCAATGCTTTTCCAACAGCCTTGAAGGAGTCCCCACATATGCTGATCCACCAGATCAGAGGCAGTAGAGATTGACCAGGGATGTTCTCTTGATAATTGTGTGAATTGGACCCTTTTCCTGTCCTGCTAAGCATTCATACTGTAACGAGTACTTTTGGGTGTCAGGGAAAATGTATGGAGTGAAAAGTAAATAATTTTCTTTAGGAATGTAGTGAAGTAAAAGTAAAAGTAGTCAAAAATATAAATAGTAAAGTAAAGTAAAGATACCCCTAAAAAACAACTTAAGTAGTACTGAGTTTACAAAACATTAAGAACACATGCTCTTTCCATGACAGACTGACCAGGGGAATCCAGGTGAAAGCTATGGCACCCTATTCCCTACATAGTGCACTACTTTGACCAGATCCCTATGGTAGTGCACTACATAGGGAATAGGGTACCATTTGGTTTTATGAGCTAGATAATGGTGATAATGATAACTCTAAAAGGGTTATGACTACAGTTATCCCCATTAACCAAACACAACACTAAAGCACTGTCAACTATACTGAACAAAAATATCAACGCAACATGTAAAGTGTTTCATGAGCTGAAATAAAAGATCCCAGAAGTTTTCTATACGTACAAAAAAACGTATTTCTCTCAAATTTGGTGCACAAATTTGTTTACATCCCTGTTAGTGAGCATTTCTCCTTTGTCAAGATAATCCATCCACCTGACAGGTGTGGCATATCAAGAAGCTGATTAAACATAATGATCATTACACAGGTGCACCTTGTGCTGGGGACAATAAAAAGGCCACTCTAAAATGTGCAGTTTTGTCACACAGCACAATGCCACAGATGTCTCAAGTTTTAAGGGAGCGTGCAATTGGCATGTTGACTGCAGGAATGTCCATCAGAGCTGTTCCCAGATAATTTAATGTTCATTTCTCTACCATAAGCCGCCTCCAACGTTGTTTTTAGAGAATTTGGCAGTACGTCCAACCGGCCTCACAACCGCAGACCACGTGTAACCCGCCAGCCCAGGACCTCCACATCCGGCTTCTTAACCGGACAGCTGATGAAACTGTGGGTGTCGTGCTATTCATCCGCCACCATCACCTCATGTTTCAGCATGATAATGCATGGCACCATGTCACAAGGATCTGTACGCAATTACTGAAAGCTGAAAATATCCCAGTTCTTCCATGGCCTGCATACTCACCCGACATGACACCCATTGATCATGTTTGGGATGCTCTGGATCGACGTGTACTACAGCGTGTTCCAGTTCCCGACAATATCCAGCAACTTCTCACAGCCATTGAAGAGGAGTGGGACAACATTCCACAGGCCACAATCAACAGCCTGTGTTGCGAGGCAAATGGTGGTCACACCAGATACTGACTGGTTTTCTGATCCAATTCAAACAATTATCAAGAGAACACGTGGTCATCCCTACTGCCTCTGATCTGGCAGACTCACTAAACACACATGCTTCGTTTGTAAATTATGTCTCAGTGTTGGAGTGTGCCCCTGGCTATTCCGTAAATTTAAAAAACAAGAAAATGGCACCATCTGGTTTGCTTAATATAAGGACTTTGAAATTATTCATACTTTTACTTTTGATACTTAAGTATATATATTTTTTTTTGTATTTTTTTTTAGTCATTTAGCAGACGCTCTTATCCAGAGCCACTTACAGTTAGTGAATACATTATTTTATTTTTTTATACTGGCCCCCCATGGAAATCGAACCCACAACCCTGGCGATGCAAACGCCATGCTCTATCAACTGAGCTACATCCCTGCCGGCCATTCCCTCCCCTACCCTGGACGACGCTGGGCCAATTGTGCGCCGCCCATGAGTCTCCCGGTCGCGACCGGCTGCGACAGAGCCTGGATTCGAACCAGGATCTAGTGGCACAGTTAGCACTGCGATGCAGTGCCTTAGACCACTGCGCCACTCAGGAGCACATTTTTAGCATTGATATGTACTTTTGATACTTAAGTATATTTAAAACCAAATACTTTTAGACTTTTACTCAAGTAGTATTTTACTGGGTGACTTTCACTTTTACTTGAGTCATTTTCTATTACGTTACCTTTACTTTTACTCAAGTATGACAATTGGGTACTTTTTCCACCACTGGACATCATATATAGAAGAGAAGTGTACTAACACATAAAAGCTATAGTGAAGTGATGTGTTAAACATTGATGGACCAGATCCCTGCCACTCTATCCGTCTTTACTCCTGTTCCAATCCCTCTTCATATCCCAGGCTAGGTTAGTATTCCGTGGATTCCCAACCTGGTCTCAGAGCATTTTGTATTATTCTGTACGTAAATCCGGGACACTCCATTGTTACAG
This sequence comes from Coregonus lavaretus, assembly GCF_964263955.1. Classification (NCBI taxonomy): domain Eukaryota; kingdom Metazoa; phylum Chordata; class Actinopteri; order Salmoniformes; family Salmonidae; genus Coregonus; species Coregonus lavaretus. The sequence continues at coordinate 33,733 of NW_028163834.1, read as the reverse complement.
TTCATATGGTTTGTATTAATTTGTGGAGGTCTATCACTTATTTTCTATGATATGAATTACAATTTGTATTATATGTTATGAATTTGCTAAATGTACAATATGTTATGAATTTGAAAAATGTATGATATGTTACGAATTCTAGCTAGGTGGCTAACGTTAGCTAGCTGGCTAACATTAGCTAGGCTAGGCATTAGGGTTACGGTTAGGGTTAAGTTTAAGAGTTAGGTTAAAGGGTTTAGGTTAGGGGTATGGGAAGGGTTAGCTGAAAGGGTTAAGGTTAGAGTTAGGCTTAGCTAACATGCTAAGTAGATGCAAAGTAGCTAAACATTTGTAAGTAGTTCAACATTTGCTAATTAGCTAAAATGTTGAAGTTGTTTGTGATGGGATTCAAACTCGGATCCTTTGGGTTGCTAGACGTGTATAACGTTTGCGTTATACCCCCACCCATCCACCCTACTTTCGTTTTTGCCCTTAATTAATCATCTGCCTTATGTAACCATACCAAACGTAACATACATAAGATACCAACAGTTTTTACATTTACTATGTTACGTTTAGTCTATGAGACCGGGCTGGGATTCCAACAACCACAAATCCCAGAACACCCATATCTCAAATCCTCAGCCTCTCTGAACTAAGAATGTTTATGTCAGGAATTTTGGGGCATTATCCTTTCGATGGGAATATTGGCCTGAGTGTAAGAGGATTCAAATGTCTATGGTTGCGTCCCAAATGGCACCCTATTCCCTACATAGTGCACTACTTTGACCAGATCCCTATGGTAGTGCACTACATAGGGAATAGGGTACCATTTGGTTTTATGAGCTAGATAATGGTGATAATGATAACTCTAAAAGGGTTATGACTACAGTTATCCCCATTAACCATACACAACACTAAAGAACTGTCAACTATACTGAACAAAAATATCAACGCAACATGTAAAGTGTTTCATGAGCTGAAATAAAAGATCCCAGAAGTTTTCTATACGTACAAAAAAACGTATTTCTCTCAAATTTGGTGCACAAATTTGTTTACATCCCTGTTAGTGAGCATTTCTCCTTTGTCAAGATAATCCATCCACCTGACAGGTGTGGCATATCAAGAAGCTGATTAAACAGCATGATCATTCACTCAGCCACTCTAAAATGCAGTTTTGTCACATAGCACAATGCCACAGATGTCTCAAGTTTTAAGGGAGCGTGCAATTGGCATGTTGACTGCAGGAATGTCCACCAGAGCTGTTCCCAGAGAATGTAATGTTCATTTCTCTACCATAAGCCACCTACTGAAAATGTCCCAGTTCTTCCATGGCCTGCATACTCACCAGACATGTCACCCATTAAGCATGTTTGAAATGCTCTGGATCGACATGTACGACAGCGTGTTCCAGTTCCCGACAATATCCAGCAACTTCGCACAGCCATTGAAGAGGAGTGGGACAACATTCCACAGGCCACAATCAACAGCCTGTGTCGCGAGGCAAATGGTGGTCACACCAGATACTGACTGGTTTTCTGATCCACGACCCTACCTTTTTTTTAAAGGTATCTGTGACCAACAGATACATATCTGTATTCCCAGTCATGTGAAATCCATAGATTAGGGCCTAATGAATTTATTTAAATTGACTGATTTTGACTGTGTGTGTGTGTGTGTAAGTGTGTGTGTGTAAATGTGTGTGAGTGTGTGTGTTCTCACCTCCTAGCGTGACATTTCCATGTAGAAAGCGGCCCTGGTAGATAAGCCTCAGGATGTTAGGACTGCTGACCTGTTCCTCCTCCCAGTCTGTAGAGAGATTAAGATCACCATCATAACCAACACCAACAACAACACCATCATCATCACCACCAACAACAACATTATCACCGTCATCACCACCAACAACATCATTATCTGTCATCATAATCACCATCACCGTCATCATGTCCGTCATCATAAACCACAACATGATCATTTCTCCATTATCGTTCCTCTGTTTCATGTGATTATGTCTCGTGAGAGAGATGTAGAGAGAGAAAAGGTTCTGGAGTACACCACATGTCCAAACCCACCCACACCTCACAAACCATGCCAGTTAACATGTTAGTGTTTAGGTGTGTGCGTATGATCCAGGGTCTGTAACATGTTAGTGTTTAGGTGTGTGCGTATGATCCAGGGTCTGTAACATGTTAGTGTTTAGGTGTGTGCGTATGATCCAGGGTCTGTAACATGTTAGTGTTTAGGTGTGTGCGTATGATCCAGGATCTGTAACATGTTAGTGTTTAGGTGTGTGCGTATGATCCAGGGTCTGTAACATGTTAGTGTTTAGGTGTGTGCGTATGATCCAGGATCTGTAACATGTTAGTGTTTAGGTGTGTGCGTATGATCCAGGATCTGTAACATGTTAGTGTTTAGGTGTGTGCGTATGATCCAGGATCTGTAACATGTTAGTGTTTAGGTGTGTGCGTATGATCCAGGATCTGTAACATGTTAGTGTTTAGGTGTGTGCGTATGATCCAGGGTCTGTAACATGTTAGTGTTTAGGTGTGTGCGTATGATCCAGGATCTGTAACATGTTAGTGTTTAGGTGTGTGCGTATGATCCAGGATCTGTAACATGTTAGTGTTTAGGTGTGTGCGTATGATCCAGGATCTGTAACATGTTAGTGTTTAGGTGTGTGCGTATGATCCAGGATCTGTAACATGTTAGTGTTTAGGTGTGTGCGTATGATCCAGGGTCTGTAACATGTTAGTGTTTAGGTGTGTGCGTATGATCCAGGGTCTGTAACATGTTAGTGTTTAGGTGTGTGCGTATGATCCAGGATCTGTAACATGTTAGTGTTTAGGTGTGTGCGTATGATCCAGGGTCTGTAACATGTTAGTGTTTAGGTGTGTGCGTATGATCCAGGATCTGTAACATGTTAGTGTTTAGGTGTGTGCGTATGATCCAGGATCTGTAACATGTTAGTGTTTAGGTGTGTGCGTATGATCCAGGGTCTGTAACATGTTAGTGTTTAGGTGTGTGCGTATGATCCAGGGTCTGTAACATGTTAGTGTTTAGGTGTGTGCGTATGATCCAGGATCTGTAACATGTTAGTGTTTAGGTGTGTGCGTATGATCCAGGATCTGTAACATGTTAGTGTTTAGGTGTGTGCGTATGATCCAGGATCTGTAACATGTTAGTGTTTAGGTGTGTGCGTATGATCCAGGGTCTGTAACATGTTAGTGTTTAGGTGTGTGCGTATGATCCAGGGTCTGTAACATGTTAGTGTTTAGGTGTGTGCGTATGATCCAGGATCTGTAACATGTTAGTGTTTAGGTGTGTGCGTATGATCCAGGGTCTGTAACATGTTAGTGTTTAGGTGTGTGCGTATGATCCAGGTTCTGTAACATGTTAGTGTTTAGGTGTGTGCGTATGATCCAGGGTCTGTAACATGTTAGTGTTTAGGTGTGTGCGTATGATCCAGGGTCTGTAACATGTTAGTGTTTAGGTGTGTGCGTATGATCCAGGATCTGTAACATGTTAGTGTTTAGGTGTGTGCGTATGATCCAGGATCTGTAACATGTTAGTGTTTAGGTGTGTGCGTATGATCCAGGGTCTGTAACATGTTAGTGTTTAGGTGTGTGCGTATGATCCAGGGTCTGTAACATGTTAGTGTTTAGGTGTGTGCGTATGATCCAGGGTCTGTAACATGTTAGTGTTTAGGTGTGTGCGTATGATCCAGGATCTGTAACATGTTAGTGTTTAGGTGTGTGCGTATGATCCAGGGTCTGTAACATGTTAGTGTTTAGGTGTGTGCGTATGATCCAGGGTCTGTAACATGTTAGTGTTTAGGTGTGTGCGTATGATCCAGGTTCTGTAACATGTTAGTGTTTAGGTGTGTGCGTATGATCCAGGATCTGTAACATGTTAGTGTTTAGGTGTGTGCGTATGATCCAGGATCTGTAACATGTTAGTGTTTAGGTGTGTGCGTATGATCCAGGTTCTGTAACATGTTAGTGTTTAGGTGTGTGCGTATGATCCAGGATCTGTAACATGTTAGTGTTTAGGTGTGTGCGTATGATCCAGGGTCTGTAACATGTTAGTGTTTAGGTGTGTGCGTATGATCCAGGATCTGTAACATGTTAGTGTTTAGGTGTGTGCGTATGATCCAGGGTCTGTAACATGTTAGTGTTTAGGTGTGTGCGTATGATCCAGGATCTGTAACATGTTAGTGTTTAGGTGTGTGCGTATGATCCAGGTTCTGTAACATGTTAGTGTTTAGGTGTGTGCGTATGATCCAGGATCTGTAACATGTTAGTGTTTAGGTGTGTGCGTATGATCCAGGGTCTGTAACATGTTAGTGTTTAGGTGTGTGCGTATGATCCAGGATCTGTAACATGTTAGTGTTTAGGTGTGTGCGTATGATCCAGGATCTGTAACATGTTAGTGTTTAGGTGTGTGCGTATGATCCAGGGTCTGTAACATGTTAGTGTTTAGGTGTGTGCGTATGATCCAGGATCTGTAACATGTTAGTGTTTAGGTGTGTGCGTATGATCCAGGATCTGTAACATGTTAGTGTTTAGGTGTGTGCGTATGATCCAGGATCTGTAACATGTTAGTGTTTAGGTGTGTGCGTATGATCCAGGATCTGTAACATGTTAGTGTTTAGGTGTGTGCGTATGATCCAGGGTCTGTAACATGTTAGTGTTTAGGTGTGTGCGTATGATCCAGGATCTGTAACATGTTAGTGTTTAGGTGTGTGCGTATGATCCAGGATCTGTAACATGTTAGTGTTTAGGTGTGTGCGTATGATCCAGGATCTGTAACATGTTAGTGTTTAGGTGTGTGCGTATGATCCAGGGTCTGTAACATGTTAGTGTTTAGGTGTGTGCGTATGATCCAGGATCTGTAACATGTTAGTGTTTAGGTGTGTGCGTATGATCCAGGATCTGTAACATGACCCCATCATTCCCACCAGAGTTCCTCCATCTTCCCTGTTTGTATTGTACTGGATGAGGTATCACATGTACCAGTAGTGTTATACTGGATGAGGTATCATATGTACCAGTAGTGTTATACTGGATGAGGTATCATATGTACCAGTAGTTATACTGGATGAGGTATCATATGTACCAGTAGTGTTATACTGGATGAGGTATCATATGTACCAGTAGTGTTATACTGGATGAGGTATCATATGTACCAGTAGTGTTATACTGGATGAGGTATCACATGTACCAGTAGTGTTATACTGGATGAGGTATCATATGTACCAGTAGTTATACTGGATGAGGTATCATATGTACCAGTAGTGTTATACTGGATGAGGTATCATATGTACCAGTAGTGTTATACTGGATGAGGTATCATATGTACCAGTAGTGTTATACTGGATGAGGTATCACATGTACCAGTAGTGTTATACTGGATGAGGTATCACATGTACCAGTAGTGTTATACTGGATGAGGTATCATATGTACCAGTAGTTATACTGGATGAGGTATCATATGTACCAGTAGTGTTATACTGGATGAGGTATCACATGTACCAGTAGTGTTATACTGGATGAGGTATCATATGTACCAGTAGTTATACTGGATGAGGTATCATATGTACCAGTAGTGTTATACTGGATGAGGTATCATATATACCAGTAGTGTTATACTGGATGAGGTATCACATGTACCAGTAGTGTTATACTGGATGAGGTATCATATATACCAGTAGTGTTATACTGGATGAGGTATCATATGTACCAGTAGTGTTATACTGGATGAGGTATCATATATACCAGTAGTGTTATACTGGATGAGGTATCATATGTACCAGTAGTGTTATACTGGATGAGGTATCATATATACCAGTAGTGTTATACTGGATGAGGTATCATATGTACCAGTAGTGTTATACTGGATGAGGTATCATATGTACCAGTAGTTATACTGTATGAGGTATCATATGTACCAGTAGTGTTATACTGGATGAGGTATCATATGTACCAGTAGTGTTATACTGGATGAGGTATCATATGTACCAGTAGTGTTATACTGGATGAGGTATCATATGTACCAGTAGTTATACTGTATGAGGTATCACATGTACCAGTAGTGTTATACTGGATGAGGTATCACATGTACCAGTAGTGTTATACTGGATGAGGTATCATATGTACCAGTAGTTATACTGGATGAGGTATCATATGTACCAGTAGTGTTATACTGGATGAGGTATCACATGTACCAGTAGTGTTATACTGGATGAGGTATCATATGTACCAGTAGTTATACTGGATGAGGTATCATATGTACCAGTAGTGTTATACTGGATGAGGTATCATATATACCAGTAGTGTTATACTGGATGAGGTATCACATGTACCAGTAGTGTTATACTGGATGAGGTATCATATATACCAGTAGTGTTATACTGGATGAGGTATCATATATACCAGTAGTGTTATACTGGATGAGGTATCACATGTACCAGTAGTGTTATACTGGATGAGGTATCATATATACCAGTAGTGTTATACTGGATGAGGTATCACATGTACCAGTAGTGTTATACTGGATGAGGTATCATATGTACCAGTAGTTATACTGGATGAGGTATCATATGTACCAGTAGTGTTATACTGGATGAGGTATCATATATACCAGTAGTGTTATACTGGATGAGGTATCATATGTACCAGTAGTTATACTGGATGAGGTATCATATGTACCAGTAGTGTTATACTGGATGAGGTATCATATATACCAGTAGTGTTATACTGGATGAGGTATCATATGTACCAGTAGTGTTATACTGGATGAGGTATCATATATACCAGTAGTGTTATACTGGATGAGGTATCATATGTACCAGTAGTGTTATACTGGATGAGGTATCATATGTACCAGTAGTTATACTGTATGAGGTATCATATGTACCAGTAGTGTTATACTGGATGAGGTATCATATGTACCAGTAGTGTTATACTGGATGAGGTATCATATGTACCAGTAGTTATACTGTATGAGGTATCACATGTACCAGTAGTGTTATACTGGATGAGGTATCATATATACCAGTAGTTATACTGTATGTACCAGTAGTGGCTGGTGTCACTTTAAGACAGGCTCATTGCAATGGCTGGAATTGAATATAGCCGATCCTCCCTCCACCAGCCTCCAGTTGTAATGTGTGTCTGTGAGGTGTCACTCACCCATTGGCCAGTTATCGTAGACGTGTTTGGCGATGTCTGCGGCCGAGTCATTGGGAGAGAACAGGAACTCTTTCGTCTTCCCACTGACCAGGATGAGACGCAGGTTAATCTGAAACACACAAGGGGAGAGGAGGGGTTAGTAGCTGCTATACACACACACACACACAACAAAGAACAAGACACAGTGTGAGAAGTGGGATGGCGTCCATGAGGCCATCAGATAGGCCATGAGGGTCTTGGTATAGAAAAGCATGGAGACAAGCTCTCCCAATGGAAAGTGATAGCGTAGCAACCTTAACCCAACACCTAGCAACCGCGTCAAAAAGGTTTCAATCTAAGTAAGGGATGAGAGAAGAGATTAAAAATATATACAGTGAGCTCCATAATTCATTGGACAGTGACCATTTTTTTGTTATTTTGGTTCTGTACTCTAGCACTTTGAGTTTGACAATGAGGGTGAAGTGCAGACTGTCAGCTTTAATTTGAGGGTATTTTCATACATATCGGATTAACCGTTTAGAAATGACAGCACCTTTTGTACATGGTCCCCCCATTTTAAGGTACTACAAGTATTTGTTAAATTGGCTTCACAGATGTGTGTCGTTAGGCAGGTGTATTCATTTGTGTCGTTAGTGAATGCAGGAGAGCTATTGATTAATAGTATTGATTCTAGACTTTGCTATTGCCTTTGAAGGTTGTTGTTGGGGTGTGACAACAGCAGTGTCGATGCAAATGAAGCTGGCCGTCATAAGGCTCAGAAATGAAAATCAATCAATCAGGAACATTGCAAAAACCCTGGCCATGCCCAAGTCAACAGTTTGGTTCATCATTAACAAGAAAAAAACAACCGGTGAACTCAATTATGTCAAAAGACCCGGTAGACCGAGGAAGACCACTGTAGTGGATGACCGGAGAATACTCTCTATGGTGAAGAAACCCCCCCTGACAACAGCCAAACAGATCAAAAACACTGTCCTGGATGCAGGTGTAGATGTGTCAAAGTCTACCATACGTAGAAGACTACACCAGCAGGACTACAGAGGGTAACACTACAAGATGCAAACCACTGATAAGCCTGAAGAACAGAAAGGCCAGATTACAGTTTGATAAAAAGCACCTAAAAGAGCCCCAAGAGTTCTGGAAAAAAAGTATTGTGGACAGATGAGACAAAGATGAACATGTACCAGAGTGATGGAAAGAGGAAAGTGTGGAGAAAAAAAAAGAAATGCCCATGATCCAAAGCATACCACCTCATCCGTGAAACATGGTGGAGGGCGTGTTATGGCTTGGGCCTGTATGGCTGCCAGTGGAACAGGCTCACTTGTCTTCATCGATGATGTGACTGCAGACAGAAGTAGAACAATGAATTCTGAAGTCTACAGAAATATTTTATCTGCTCAGATAAAACCAAATGCCTCCAAACTCATTGGACGGCACTTCATCATGCAACAAGACAATGACTCTAAACATACTGCTAGAACAACAAAGGGGTTTTTGATGGCCAAAAAGTGGAAAATCCTTGACTGGCCGAGTCAATCACCGGATCTGAATCCAATTGAACAAGCATTTTACATGCTGAAGAGGAGACTGAAGACAATAAGTCCCAGAAACAAGCAGAAACTGAAGATGGCTGCAGTACAGGCCTGGCAGAGCATCACCAGGGAAGATACCCAGCGTCTGGTGATGTCGATGCATCGCAGACTTCAAGCAGTCATTGCATGCAAAGGATATGCGACCAAATATTAACAATGATTACTTTATTCTACATTATATTAAACTGTCCAATGTCTTTTGATGCCCGAAAATGGGGGGGACCATGTACAAAAGCTTCTATAATTTCTAAACGGTTCATCCGATATGTATGAAAATACCCTCAAATTAAAGCTGACAGTCTGCACTTCACCCTCATTGTCATTGTATCCTTTCAAATTCAAGGTGCTAGAGTACAGAACCAAAATAACAAAATAATGGTCACTGTCCAATGAATTATGGAGCTCACTGTATATATTTGAGCATATTTTGGTCAAAGCCTTCCCTTTAATGTGTGTATGGACACATTACACACACACTAGTGATGCACGGGTGGTTATATCCGTGGGGCAGGCGGGATTAGGGTCATGAAATATTGTGTGGATGAATGGCGGGTGGCAGGTAGGTTGAATAAAGAGAAAACAATGCAGAAAAAAATCCATAAATGTATAATTATTGTGCAATTCAGTCAAACTGCTGGCAGTTTTTTAGGCTGGGTTTTTGTATAAGCACTTTGTGATATCTGCGGATGTAAAAAGGGCTTTATAAATATATTTGATTGATTGTGTTGTGAAAAAAATGGTATTTTAATTAGGCTGTTTTCTATCTACTAAAAACTCATGGACAATATGGACAGAGAAATAAAACATGAATTTCCATTGAAAATTGTACAAAGGTAATCCCTGTGAAGAACAGTGTAAAGTTTGATAAGAGAATGACGGCACCTACAGCACAAACACAAGTAAATGTATTATTGTAAAGAAATGTCACTCTTTCACTTTCTTTTCTGTCTTAAGTGCACCTTCAATGGCAGTGATGTCACTACACCCCAAATGATTTGGCAACCAGTTGCAGTGGTAAATTGCCTTAATGGTGCAGATGATGCTTGGTTTTGGTATATAACATGTGTCCTGTATGTTTGGCCAAAATTATGACCATGCTGGATAAGTTGGATGCATGAATTTCACCTTTATGTCCATGTTTTCTTCATCCACAGCATCCGCAATTCTAATCCAGTACTCATCATCATAGCAGCAAACTAGAAAAATCAAAGGCTCACACAATCACCATCGTGTGCTCATCATCTATAGGTTTCCCAGGGACCAAGTCAAATGTAATGGTATAATCTGGGTAGTACCCAACTTCAACTGTGGCCAATTAACATGGTGATTGGTCCATTCTGATAGGGAGGTTACCCCTTCCTCATTCTGAATCAAAACCATATTGGTGAATTTGTATTGGATGTGCAACTGGCAATCTCTAACTGGATGACAGAGTGAGTCAGTTGTATAGCAGAAACACCACCTAGTGGTCAGAACGTGGTAACATCAGGTGTACATCCCGTCGCATAACCTAACAACTTCAATGACTATTTCTCTGACCAGGGGGAAAAAAACATCACCAAATTCATTGAGAATACATTACATTGGTTGAATAAACAATTATCCAAGCCACAGCTATATACTACTTGTTAAACATATATAACTGATACTATATACCGGTCATTGGTGTGGGCTTGATGTGGAGTTTGGGGGTGTCCGTGGGGTGGCTTTTGACAATTTATTTGGATTCATTCCATCTTAAATCATTGTTCAGAAGAGGTTTGGTCCAAATCGGACGTTGTGTTCTATAGTTCTACCTGCAGTAAAGCTTCTCAACATATTACATTCAGTCATTTAGCAGACACCCGTCCAGAGCGACCCACAGGAGCAACCAGGGTCAAGCGCCCTGCCCAAGGGCACGTCGACAGATCTCCCACCAAGTCAAATTGGGGACCAGAACCAGCAACCTATTGGCCACCGGCCCAAACTAATGTATATCCTACTGCACTGTGACACAAACAGGAATATCATATATTCTACTGCACTGTGACACAAACAGGAATATCATCTATCCTACTTCACTGTGACAGCAAACAGGAATATCATTAATCCTACTGCACTGGGACACAAACAGGAATATCATCTATCCTACTTCACTGTGACACAAACAGGAATATCATATATCCTACTGCACTGTGACACAAACAGGAATATCATATATCTTACTGCACTGGAACACAAACAGGAATATCATCTATCCTACTGCACTGTGACACAAACAGGAATATCATATATTCTACTGCACTGTAACACAAACAGGAATATCATCTATCCTACTGCACTGTGACACAAACAGGAATATCATCTATGCTACTGCACTGGGACACAAACAGCACAGATACATGTGCTCTACAGCAAGCAGTCAAATGTCAAACACACACACACACACACGTGGAATGTACTGCACACACACACATTAGCACACACACACCCTCAGGCCTGTATTGTTTGCGTAGCATTAGGGCTGAAACCCATGGGGAAATGCTGTGGCCACTAGCCTGATGACTTACACTAAATTATCCTGCTGCTCTGTTGTTCGCTACATACTTTAATCTGAGAATGCCATCATTGAAGTCGTTTGTGGTGACGAGGGGCAAAAAGGGGTGTTGTACTAAAGAAAGTAATCAGCAATTGGATGGTCTTTAACCAATCAATCAGAGTATAAAAGCCAATGACAAATTATCAAACCGCTGCTTTACCCACGTGTTCTGGCTCTGGCCCAACCCATCGGTTTCTGGACCTATCAGACGGCCCCAAATGTGTTCACATCCAAACTTATTCTAGATTCTGTACATAAATGGGGAAGGGGGGCAGTTGGGGGGAGGGCACCTTTCATAAGACCATGTGACTGATTTGTGAACTGGGTAGAAGTTGCCCTTAGGCACAGATCTAGGATCTGCTTACCATCCCCCAATCCTACGGTAAAACTAAAAAACTGGCCTGAAATCTGACCATGTGAGTGTAATTAATATATGTGTGCTGCAAGTCCATTATAATGCATGGTATGTCTAGTGTACTGAATGTGCACGTATATATGTATAGTATATATAGTGTAGTGTATAGTATGTCTAGTGTACTGAATGTGCACGTATAGTGTATAGTATAGTGTATAGTATATAGTATAGAATATTATAGTGTATAGTATATAGTATAGTGTATAGTATAGTGTATCGTGTAGCATAGTGTATGTATAGGGTATAGTATAGTTTATGTATAGTGTATGGTATAGTACAGTGTAAAGTGTATAGTGTATAATATATAGTATAGTATATTATAGTGTATAGTATAGTGCATAGCATAGTGTGTAGTCTATGTATAGTTTATAGTATAGGGTATAGTGTATATTATAGTGCATAGTATATTGTATAGCATAGTGTATAGTATGTAGTATAGTGTATAGCGTGTAGTGTATATACAGTGTATAGCATAGGGTATAGTACAGTGTATAGTATATAGTATAGTATATTGTATAGTATAGTATCTTACATTTTAGTCGTTTTAGCACACACTCTTATCCAGAGCGACTTACAGTTAGTGAGTGCATACATTTTCATACTGGTCCCCCGTGGGAATCGAACCCACAACCCTGCCGTTGCAAACGCCATGCTCTACCAACTGAGCTACACGGGACATAGTGTATAGTATGTAGTAAAGTGTATAGTTTAGTAAAGCGTACAGCGTTGTATACTGTAGAGTATATAATATAGTGTATAATATAGTGTACAGTGTAATATATTGTATAGTATATTGTATAGCGTATAGTATAGTGTATTATAGTGTATAGTGTACTACAGTGTATAGTATATAGTATAGTGCATAGTGTATACTACAGTGTATATTGTATAGTATAGTGTACAGTGTATAGTATAGTGTACAGTGTAGTATAGTGTATATTATAGTGTATAGCGTAGTATAGTGTATAGCGTAGTATAGTTATAATATATAGTATAGTATATAGCATAGTGTATAGTATATAGTGTAGTATAGCGTACCGTGTAGTATAATGTAGAGTATATATTATAGTGTATATTATATCATATAGTGTATAGTATAGTGTATAGTGTATAGTGTAGTATATTGTATAGTATAGTGTATATTATATAGTATAGTGTATAGTGTATAGTGTAGTATAGTGTACTACAGTGTATAGTATATAGTATAGTGCATAGTGTATAGTACAGTGTATAGTAGTGTGTACAGTGTAGTATAGTGTATATTATTGTGTGTAGCGTAGTATAGTGTATAGCATAGTATAGTGTATAGTATAGTGTACAGCATAGCGTATAGTATATAGTATAGTGTATAGTATAATATAGTGTGTAGTGTAGTGTATAGTATATAGTATAGTGTATAGTGTATAGTATAATATAGTGTATAGTGTAGTATAGTGTATTGTGTATAGTATAGTGTATAGTAGAGTGTATATTATATAGTACAGTGTATAGTATAGTGTATAGTATAGTGTATAGTAAATAGTATAGTGTTTAGTATATATTATAGTGTATAGTATATAGTATAGTGTATTGTGTATAGTAATGTGTATAGTGTATACTAAAGTGCATAGGATAGTGTAGTATAGTGTATATTATATAGTATAGTGTAAAGTATAGTGTATAGTAAATAGTATAGTGTATAGTATATAGTGTATAGTATAGTGTATACTATATTATAGTGTATATTAGTGTATAGTACAGTATAGTGTATAGCGTAGTATAGTGTATAGCATAGTGTATAGTATAGAGTATAGTGTATAGTGTATCGTATAGTGTAGTATAGGGTATAGTGTATAGTATTGTGTATAGTGTATAGTATAGTGTATAGCGTAGTATAGTGTATAGCATAGTGTATAGTATAGAGTATAGTGTATCGTATAGTGTATCGTATAGTGTAGTATAGTGTATAGTGTATAGTATATAGTATAGTGTAGAGTATAGTGTAGAGTATAGTGCACAGTATATAGTATAGAGTATAGTGTAGTATAGTGTATAGTGTAGTATAGAGTATAGCATAGTGTATAGTGTTTAGTATTGTGTATAGTATAGTATAGTGTATAGTGTAGCATAGTGTATAGTATATATTATATAGTATAGTGTAGAGTATAGTGTTTTGTATAGTGTATAGTGTAGTATAGTGTATAGTGTATAATATATAGTATATAGTATAGTATATACTACAGTGTATAGTATAGTGTTAAGTGCAGTATAGTGTATAGTATAGTGTATAGTGTAGTATAGTGTAAAGTATAGTGTATAGTGTAGCATAGTGTATAGTTTAGTATAGCGTATAGCGTATAGTATAAAGTATAGTGTATAGTGTATTGTATAGTGTATAGTATAGTATATAGTACTGTATAATGTATATGATATAGTATAGTGTATAGTATAGTGTAGTATAGTATATTATAGTGTAGTATAGTGTAGTGTAGTATATAGTATATAGTATAAAGTATAGTGTATAGTATAGTGTATAGCATAGTGTATAGTATATAGTATAGTTTATAGTGTATAGTATAGTATGGTGTATAGTGTATAGTATAGTGTATTGTGTAGTATAGTGTATAGTATATAGTATAGTGTATAGTATAGTGTATAGTATAGTATGGTGTATAGTGTATAGTATAGTGTATCGTGTAGTATAGTGTATAGTATATAGTATAGTGTATAGTATAGTGTACATTGTAGTATAGTGAATAGTATATAGTATAGTGTATAGTATAGTGTAGTATAGTGGAGTACAGTGTATGGTATATGGTATAGTACATAGTATAGTGTACAGTATAGTGTATAGTGTATAGTATATAGTATAGTGTATATTGTATAGTATAGTGTATAGTGTCTATTGTAGTATAGTGTATATGATATAGTATAGTGTATCATATAGTGTATAGTATAGTGTATATTGTGGTATAGTTTATAGTATCAAAATCTATTTTATATTTGAGATTCTTCAAATAGCCACCCTTTGCCTTGATGACAGCTTTGCACACTCTTGTCATTCTCTGAAGCAGCTTCATGAGGTAGTCACCTGGAATGCATTTCAATTCACAGGAGTGGCTTCTTAAAAGTTAATTTGTGGAATTTCTTTCCTTCTTAATGCGTTTGAGCCAATCAGTTGTGTTGTGACAAGGTAGGGGGGTATACAGAAGACAGCCCTATTTGGTAAAAGACCAAGTCCATATTATGGCAAGAACATCTCAACTAAGCAAAGAGAAACGACAGTCCATCATTACTTTAAGACATGAAGATCAGTCAACACAGAACATTTCAAGAACTTTGAAAGTTTCTTCAAGTGCAGTCGCAAAAACCATCAAGCGCTATGATGAAACTGGCTCTCATGAGGACCACAGGAAAGGAAGACCCAGAGTTACCTCTGCTGCAGAGGATACGTTCATTAGAGTTACCAGCCTCAGAAATTGCAGCCCAAATAAATGTTTCACAGAGTTCAAGTAACAGACACATCTCAACATCAACTGTTCAGAGGAGACTGTGTGAATCAGGCCTTCATGGTCGAATTGCTGCAAAGAAACCACTACTAAAGGACACCAATAATAAGAAGAGAGTTGCTTGGGCCAAGAAACACGAGCAATGGACATTAGACCGGTGGAAATTTGTCCTTTGGTCTGGAGTCCAAATTTGAGATTTTTGGTTCCAACCGCCATGTCTTTGTGAGATGCAGTGTGGGTGAACGGATGATCTCTGCATGGGCGGCAGGTAGCTTAGTGGTTAAGAGCGTAGTGCCAGTAACCGAAAGGTCGCTGGTTCTAATCCCCGAGCCGACTAGGTGAAAAGTCTGTCGATGTGCCCTTGAGCAAGGCACTTAACCCTAATTGCTCCTGTAAGTCGCTCTGGATAAGAGCGTCTGCTAAATGACTAAAAATGTAAATGTAAAATGTGTATTTCCCACCGTAAAGCATGGAGGAGGAGGTGTTATGGTGTGGGGGTGCTTTGCTGGTGACACTGTGATTTATTTAAAATTCAAAGCACTCTTAACCAGCATGGCTACCACAGCATTCTGCAGCGATACGCCATCCCATCTGGTTTGGGCTTACTGGGACTATCATTTGTTTTTCAACAGGATAATGACCCAACACACGTCCAGGCTGTGTAAGGGCTATTTTACCAAGAAGGAGAGTGATGGAGCGCTGCATCAGATGACCTGGCCTCCACAATCCCCCAACCTCAACCAAATTGAGTTGGTTTGAGATGAGTTGGACTGCAGAGTGAAGGAAAAGCAGCCAACAAGTGCTCAGCATACGTGGGAACTCCTTCAAGACTGTTGGAAAAGCATTCCAGGTGAAGCTGGTTGAGAGACTGCCAAGAGTTTGCAAAGCTGTCATCAAGGCAAAGGGTGGCTATTTGAAGAATCTCAAATATAAAATATATTTTGATTTGTTTAACACTTTTTTGGTTACTACATGATTCCATGTGTTATTTCATAGTTTTGATGTCTTCACTATTATTCTACAATGTAGAAAATAGTAAAAATAAAGAAATACCGGTAGTGTATGTATAGTGTAGTGTATAGCGTATAATATATATAGTGTAGCGTATAGTATAATGTATAGTATAGTATACACTATAGAGTATAGTATATAGTATAGTATATAGTATATAGTATATAGTATAGTATATAGCATTGTGTATAGTACATAGCATAGTGTATAGTATATAGTATATAGTATAGTGTATAGTATAGTGTATAATATTATATTATAGTATAGTATAGTGTACTGTGTGCGTCAGGTATTGTTCTAACATTACAAGGTTCTGAAACAGGAAGGAGTGTTAATGTCATTACGAGACATGAGAGCTGCCTCACACTTTACTAATGATCTGGGTAATTAGATTAGAGGAGTGTGTGTGTGTGTGTATGTGTGTGTGTGAGAGAGAGAGAGAGAGAGAAAGAGAGATAGAGAATCAGAGGTTGACAGGAAGAGAGAGAGAGTGAGACACTGATATTTCCGTAGTGTGTCGCTTCAGAGGCCTGTAACGGGACCATCTGTAAGAGGTCATCTACGCAGGACATCTGTAAGAGGTCATCTACGCAGGACATCTGTAAGAGGTCATCTACGCAGGACACTGGGTGCTTTCAGACCAGCTCTACAGAGGAAGGATGAATTCACCTCACATAAAATAGACAGGGGAAGAAGAGAAGAGAGAGGAGAGGGGGATGGAGGGAGCAGAGCCACTGGAAAGCAACTGCCCCAGTACTTTTCAATCGGATGTGGTGCCGGAAAAGAAAGCAGGTGTTTCTTATTGGACAAGTTGACATCGTACCTCCCCCAATTTCAGCCCGTCTGCCTCTGTTTTGTCTAGTGAATACAACCCTGTCCATGGGATTTCACGCGGTAACCCCCACGCTCTCTGCGACATTTGAATTCACTTGTCAGTCACAGTTCTCTCCTAGCTACACCCTACAGAGCCTCATCAACAACTATGTTTGGTTGCACCAGCACATCGTTGTTTGACTCTGCACTTGGTGTCTTTCTTCACTCACGCTCCTCTCCTGGGTTTCCACTAGATAACTCAGCCACAAAGTCAAATGTGTCTATATCTTAAAAATTCAACTGTCTGTCTGTCTATCCATCCATCCCATGATAGACAGAATAGAGGAAATAACCATATAAAAGAGAGAGGGGGGCAGAGAGAGAGAGGGAGAGAGACGGAGAGAGAGGGGGCGTAGAGAGAGGGAGAGAGAGGGGGGCGGAGAGAGAGGGAGAGAGAGAGGAGGGCGGAGAGAAAGAAAGAGGAGGGCGGAGAGAGAGGGAGAGAGTTGGCAGAGAGAGAGAGGAGGGCGGAGAGAGAGGGAGAGAGAGGGGGGCAGAGAGAGAGGGAGAGAGAGGGGGGCAGAGAGAGAGGGAGAGAGAGGGGGCAGAGAGAGAGGGGGCAGAGAGAGAGGGAGAGAGAGGGGGGCAGAGAGAGAGGGAGAGAGAGGGGGCAGAGAGAGAGGGAGAGAGAGGGGGCAGAGAGAGAGGGAGAGAGAGGGGGCAGAGAGAGAGGGGGCAGAGAGAGAGGGAGAGAGAGGGGGCGGAGAGAGGAGGGCGGAGAGAGAGGAGCGCGGAGAGAGAGGAAGAGAGTTGGCAGAGAGAGAGGGAGAGAGGGAGAGAGAGAGGAGGGCGGAGAGAGAGGGCGAGAGAGAGGAGGGCGGAGAGAGGGAGGGGGAGAGAGAGATGAGGGCTGAGAGAGCGGGAGAGAGGGAGGAGGGCAGAGAGAGCGGGAGAGAGGGAGGAGGGCGGAGAGAGAGGGAGAGAGAGGGGGCAGAGAGAGAGAGGGAGAGAGAGGGGGCGGAGAGATGGGGCGGAGAGAGAGGGGGCGGAGAGAGTGGGGGCGGAGTGAGAGGGAGAGAGAGAGGAGGGCGGAGAGAGAGAGAGGAGGGCGAAGAGAGAGGGAGAGAGTTGGCAGAGAGAGAGGGAGAGAGGGAGAGAGAGAGGAGGGCAGAGAGAGAGAGGGAGAGAGAGGGGGCGGAGTGAGAGGGAGAGAGAGGGGGGCGGAGAGAGAGGGGGCGGAGAGAGGGGGGCGGAGAGAGAGGGAGAGAGAGGGGGCGGAGAGAGGAAGAGTATTAATACAATAGTGTATCAATAATACTACTACTGTCATTAATACAATAGTGTATCAATAATACTACTACTGTCATTAATACAATAGTGTATCAATAATTTACTACTGTCATTAATACAATAGTGTATCAATAATCCTACTACTGTCATTAATACAATAGTGTATCAATAATACTGCTACTGACATTAATACAATAGTGTATCAATAATACTGCTACTGACATTAATACAATAGTGTATCAATAATACTACTACTGTCATTAATACAATAATATATTATTAATACTGCTACTGCCATTAATACAATAGTGTATCTGTAATACTGTTAACAATACTGCTACTGCCACAGATTTTCCACTGCTGGAAAATGTCCTCTACAAGTATCAAGTCACTGACACACACTCAACCTCTAAACACACAGACAGACTCACACACACACAGACACGTTGTTAGGGTGGGGTATGTAAGGAGACCACACAGAGTCGATGACAGGGCTTAACCTTGCCCCCGACCACCTCATCCCCCTGTCCCCTCCACCCTAACCCCCGACCACCTCATCCCCTCCACCCTAACCCCCAACCACCTCATCCCCCTGTCCCCTCCCCCCTAACCCCCGACCACCTCATCCCCCTGTTTACTCCACCCTAACCCCCAACCACCTCATCCCCCTGTCCCCTCCACCCTAACCCCCGACCACCTCATCCCCCTGTCCCCTCCACCCTAACCCCCGACCACCTCATCCCCCTGTCCCCTCCACCCTAACCCCCGACCACCTCATCCCCCTGTCCCCTCCACCCTAACCCCCGACCACCTCATCCCCCTGTCCCCTCCTCCCTAACCCCCGACCACCTCATCCCCCTGTCCCCTCCACCCTAACCCCCGACCACCTCATCCCCCTGTCCCCTCCACCCTAACCCCCGACCACCTCATCCCCCTGTCCCCTCCACCCTAACCCCCGACCACCTCATCCCCCTGTCCCCTCCACCCTAACCCCCGACCACCTCATCCCCCTGTCCCCTCCACCCTAACCCCCGACCACCTCATCCCCCTGTCCCCTCCACCCTAACCCCCGACCACCTCATCCCCCTGTCCCCTCCACCCTAACCCCCGACCACCTCATCCCCTCCACCCTAACCCCCAACCACCTCATCCCCCTGTCCCCTCCACCCTAACCCCCGACCACCTCATCCCCCTGTCCCCTACACCCTAACCCCCGACCACCTCATCCCCCTGTCCCATGTCCCCTCCTCCCTAACCCCCTCATGCCTCCAAGAACCCCTGAAGAGAGAGAGACCCCTCTGTCCCTAACCCCCACCCACCCCTCTAATGACAGACACCAGAATCCCACAGACTACTATCCTCTCCTTCGGTCTCTTTCTCTCTACCTCTACTCGTCTTCTCCTCTCTCCATCTCTCCGTAGATGGCGTGAGAGGAGAGATGTTTCAGATGAGACTGAAGGAATAAGGGCAGAAGCTAAGAAGAGACTCTCTCTCTCTCTAATATATTGCCCTGCGGTCAGAGCCTGCGTGCGGGGACCAGCGATCTGAAATGCTCTCTGTCCTGGATTTACCAGATGGCATTGGAAACATCCATTGGCATCCCTTCACGCACACACCATAATACAGTCTCTGTGCCAGACAATGTTGTCCACTATCAGACAGTGTAGTAGATGATTAAATAAACATGCTATAAATAACTTCATTTCCTGGATTTGTCCTGTGACTGTCACACCCTCTACCCCAGGGCAGATTAGCAAAACCAACACACACACACAGACATCTGGCCCTCACACACACACATATATACAGACAAACACACACACTGATGTGACCCTGCCTCAGTCTGTCCCAAACACACACTGATGTGACCCTGCCTCAGTCTGTCCCAAACACACTCTGATGTGACCCTGCCTCAGTCTGTCCCAAACACACTCTGATGTGACCCTGCCTCAGTCTGTCCCAAACACACTCTGATGTGACCCTGCCTCAGTCTATCCCAAACACACTCTGATGTGACCCTGCCTCAGTCTATCCCAAACACACTCTGATGTGACCCTGCCTCAGTCTATCCCAAACACACACACAAACTGTCACACATACGTCCATACAAATGTGGCTCTGTCCTATCCTGTCCTGTCCTGCCCTGCCCTGCCCCGTCCTGCCCTGTCCTGCCCCGTCCTGTCCTGCCCCGTCCTGTCCTGCCCCGTCCTGCCCCGCCCTTCCCCGTCCTGCCCCGCCCCGTCCCGCCCCGTCCCGCCCCGTCCCGCCCCGTCCTGCCCCGTCCCACCCCGTCCTGTCCTGCCCCGTCCTGCCGTGCCCTGTCCTGCCCTGTCCTGCCGTGCCCCGTCCTGTCCTGCCCTGTCCTGCACCGTCCTGCACCGTCCTGCCCCGTCCTGTCCTGCCCCGTCCTGCCCTGCCCTGCCCTGTCCTGCCCCGCCCTGTCCTGCCCTGCCCTGTCCTGCCCTGTCCTGTCCTGCCCCGCCCTGTCCTGCCCTGCCCTGTCCTGCCCTGTCCTGTCCTGCCCCGCCCTGCCCTGTCCTGTCCTGCCCTGTCCTGCCCTGTCCTGCCCTGCCCTGTCCTGTCCTGCCCTGTCCTGTCCTGCCCTGCCCTGTCCTGCCCCGCCCTGTCCTGCCCTGCCCTGTCCTGCCCTGCCCCGCCCTGCCCTGTCCTGCCCTGCCCTGTCCTGCCCCGCCCTGCCCTGTCCTGCCCTGCCCTGTCCTGCCCCGCCCTGCCCTGTCCTGTCCTGCCCTGTCCTGCCCTGTCCTGCCCTGCCCTGTCCTGTCCTGCCCTGTCCTGCCCTGCCCTGTCCTGCCCTGTCCTGTCGGTTTTCTGTCTGCAGATCTGTGTGTGTGTTAACAGATCTAAAGCAACTGGCTATACAGCGGAAGCCGCACATAAATAGGTGAAGCCGTCATCATACTGCTTACAGTCATATTCAGCTCTGCACACACATGACAGGTATTAGTGGGTCTATCAGACCAGATACGGAATGTCTAGACACCATGGCTGTGGCCTACAGTACGGAATGTCTAGACACCATGGCTGTGGCCTACAGTACGGAATGTCTAGACACCATGGCTGTGGCCTACAGTACGGAATGTCTAGACACCATGGCTGTGGCCTACAGTACGGAATGTCTAGACACCATGGCTGTGGCCTACAGTACGGAATGTCTAGACACCATGGCTGTGGCCTACAGTACGGAATGTCTAGACACCATGACCAGGTTCAATAAACAACAAACAAACCAACAACCGGAAAGGAACAGAGCAGGGGGGAGGAAGAGGGGGAAAGGGAGGAGAATGGGAGACGACAGCAAGGGTTGGGACCTAATCAAGAGGCTGTCGGTGACACAAGAAACTGGTAGGGTTGTACTGTCACTGAACACAGCTAGCACTATATGACCATGAGGACAGACAGACAGACAGACAGACATCACTATGACCATGAGGACAGACATGATGTCACTATATAACCATGAGGACAGACAGACAGGATGTCACTATTTGACCATGAGGACAGACAGACAGGGTATCACTATTTGACCATGAGGACAGACAGACAGGATATCACTATTTGACCATGAGGACAGACATGATATCACTATTTGACCATGAGGACAGACAGACAGGATATCACTACTTGACCATAAGGGCAGACAGAGATCACTATTTGACCATGACGACAGACAGACAGGATATCACCACTTGACCATAAGGGCAGACAGGGTATCACTATTTGACCAAGAGGACAGACCAACAGACAGGGTTTCACTATTTGACCATGAGGCCAGACAGACAGGATATCACTATTTGACCATGAGGACAGATAGGATATCACTATTTGACCATGAGGACAGACAGACAGGATATCACCACTTGACCATAAGAGCAGACAGGGTATCACCACTTGACCATAAGGGCAGACAGAGATCACTGTTTGACCATGAGGACAGACAGATAGGATATCACTATTTGACCATGAGGCCAGACAGACAGGATATCACTATTTGACCATGAGGCCAGACAGACAGGGTATATCACTATTTGACCATGAGGCCAGACAGACAGGATATCACTATTTGACCATGAGGCCAGACAGACAGGGTATATCACTATTTGACCATGAGGCCAGACAGACATGATATCACTATTTGACCATGAGGACAGACAGGATATCACTATTTGACCATGAGGCCAGACAGACAGGATATCCCTATTTGACCATGAGGACAGACAGGATATCACTGTTTGACCATGAGGACAGACAGGATATCACTATTTGACCATGCTAGAGAGGACTGATACAAATAAGATTGTAACCACAAACCCTAGTGCTTTGATCCTCCACGTCAAGAAGCGATATATCAATCCAATCAGCCAATTAATGAATCCTTAACCTTGCCGTGACCTACATTAAGAACATGTGCCTAGTATAGTCTGCTCTGCTGCAGTCTGCTCAGAAAAACTACTGTCTGAAGAAAGAGACACACACATCCACAGAGTGTGTGTGTGTGTGTGTGTGTGTGTGTTTTCTGTTGTGTTTCCTGTTTTGCAACACTCCATGTAATGATGAACTGGATTAAAAACCCTTAGTCACTTTGGTCCAAGGCTGAGGTAGTGTTTGCACACACACCCTGATGACTCAAAGTATGCTTTAGGTATAGACAAAAACACACACGTAGGGACACGTCCTGAGAATTAGTCCAAGTGCGCTCTGGTCATACACATACACACACACACACACATTAGTGGAGGAAGGTTGTGTAGACTGCACCCGATGATGACAAATGTGTGCAAGAATGCATGAAGGCCAACTGTACTCTTTTCATGTCTCTCTCTACTCTCTCCATCGGTCTCTCTCTACTCTCTCCATCGGTCTCTCTCTACTCTCTCCGTCTGTCTCTCTCTCCCCTCTCCATCGGTCTCTCTCTCCCCTCTCCATCGGTCTCTCTCTACTCTCTCCATCGGTCTCTCTCTCCCCTCTCCGTCTGTCTCTCTCTCCCCTCTCCATGTCTCTCTCTCCCCTCTCCATCTGTCTCTCTCTCCCCTCTCCATCTGTCTCTCTCTACTCTCTCCATCGGTCTCTCTCTACCCTCTCCATCGGTCTCTCTCTCCCCTCTCCATCGGTCTCTCTCTCCCCTCTCCATGTCTCTCTCTTCCCTCTCCATGTCTCTCTCTCCCCTCTCCATCTGTCTCTCTCTACTCTCTCCATCGGTCTCTCTCTACCCTCTCCATCGGTCTCTCTCTCCCCTCTCCATCGGTCTCTCTCTCCCCTCTCCATGTCTCTCTCTTCCCTCTCCATGTCTCTCTCTTCCCTCTCCGTCTGTCTCTCTCTCCCCTCTCCATGTCTCTCTCTCCCCTCTCCATCGGTCTCTCTCCCCTCTCCATCGGTCTCTCTCTACTCTCTCCATCGGTCTCTCTCTCCCCTCTCCATCTGTCTCTCTCTTCCCTCTCCATCTGTCTCTCTCTTCCCTCTCCATCTGTCTCTCTCTACCCTCTCCATCTATCTCTCTCTACTCTCTCCATCGGTCTCTCTCTACCCTCTCCATCGGTCTCTCTCTACCCTCTCCATCGGTCTCTCTCTCTGTATCTCTACCTCTGCATCCCCCTCTCTAGCCCTCTCTCCCCCTCTCTAGCCCTCCCTCCCCCTCTCTAGCCCTCTCTCCCCCTCTCTAGCCCTCTCTCCCCCTCTCTAGCCCTCCCTCCCCCTCTCTAGCCCTCCCTCCCCCTCTCTAGCCCTCTCTCCCCCTCTCTAGCCCTCTCTCCCCCTCTCTAGCCCTCCCTCCCCCTCTCTAGCCCTCTCTCCCCCTCTCTAGCCCTCTCTCCCCCTCTCTAGCCCTCTCTCCCCCTCTCTAGCCCTCTCTCCCCCTCTCTAGCCCTCTCTCCCCCTCTCTAGCCCTCTCTCCCATCTCTAGCCCTCTCTCCCCCTCTCTAGCCCTCTCTCCCCCTCTCTAGCCCTCCTTCCCCCTCTCTAGCCCTCTCTCCCCCTCTCTAGCCCTCTCACTACCCAACCCTGTTTCTCTTCCAACCTCTGTTTCTTGGTTTCTCTCATCATATCCCTTCCTCTCGCTCTCCTCCTCTGCCTTGGTTCTGACATCTCTCTGTCCCCTTCCCTCTCTATATATCTCTTTCTCTTTCTCCTCTCCTTTCTTGTTTTCTTGCCTCCCTCTCTCTTCCGTCTTGTCATTACAGCTCCATCTTACCTTCCCATGTTCAATATTACAGCTCCATCTTACCTTCCCATGTTCAATATTACAGATCCATCTTACCTTCCCATGTTCAATATTACAGATCCATCTTACCTTCCCATGTTCTATATTACAGATCCATCTTACCTTCCCATGTTCAATATTACAGCTCCATCTTACCTTCCCATGTTCTATATTACAGATCCATCTTACCTTCCCATGTTCTATATTACAGATCCATCTTACCTTCCCATGTTCTATATTACAGATCCATCTTACCTTCCCATGTTCAGTTTCCCTGTATTTTCTATCAAAATCTAAAGTGTACCTATGAGTAATATTCATTTTCAGTTTAGTCATTTAGCAGACACTCTTATCCAGAGTGACTTACAGTAGTGAGTGCGTACATTTTCACATAACCAAGCCACAATGCTAATTGATGGTATGACTGCCTGTTAAGGGTTACAGGTCAGGGGTTAGGTTTAGGGTTACGGTTCAGTGGTTCGAAGTTAGGATTAAGGCTACAGCTCAGGGGCTAGAGGTTAGAGATTGGGGTTGTATCAATCTTGATCCTGTTTAGAGGTTAAAGATGTTTGGCCTGAACCTTGGCTGACTGCTCTACTCACTACTGCTACTGTTTAGCCAACTCTCTGTGCTAACCTCAACGTCTTCTATTGATCAGAGAACTGAATGACTACGGGATCTCACAGATATCTGGACTCCAATGACTGACCTCATTAAAACGTGAGCATGCCATGTATTGCCCTTTTTAATTGTACAGTTTATTTAATTTATACAGGACATCATGTAATAAATACAATGTAATCCAATAAGCATCATATCGTTCTTGGTGTCCGTGTTCTGAAAGCCATGTGTCTGTCTGTCTATCTCAGTGTCTACTGTATGAAAGCCTGTGTGTCTGTCTGTCTGTGTGCTCTGTCTGTATGCTGCTAATCTAATTTCCCCTTCTCTAGATGAATATCGTATTCATTTCAGTTCAATATGATTGAATTCAATGTCATCTATTGGATTACAACATTACTGGTCTGGTCTCTACAGCAGTAGCTAAAGTGATACATTTCTCTCTCTCTTTATTTCACTCCCTCTCCATCTCTCGCTCTCCGTCTCTCCCTCTCCCCGTCTCTCCCTCTCCCCGTCTCTCCCTCTCCCCGTCTCTCCCTCTCCCCGTCTCTCCCTCTCCCCCGTCTCTCCGTCTGTCCCTCTCTCAGTCTCTCCCGCTCTCAGTCTCTCCCCCTCAGTCTCTCCCTCTCAGTCTCTCCCTCTCAGTCTCTCCCTCTCAGTCTCTCCCTCTCAGTCTCTCCCTCTCAGTCTCTCCCTCTCCCTCTCAGTCTCTCCCTCTCAGTCTCTCCCTCTCAGTCTCTCCCTCTCAGTCTCTCCCTCTCAGTCTCTCCCTCTCAGTCTCTCCCTCTCAGTCTCTCCCTCTCAGTCTCTCCCTCTCAGTCTCTCCCTCTCATTCTCTCCCTCTCAGTCTCTCCCTCTCAGTCTCTCCCTCTCAGTCTCTCCCTCTCAGTCTCTCCCTCTCAGTCTCTCCCTCTCAGTCTCTCAGTCTCTCCCTCTCAGTCTCTCCCTCTCAGTCTCTCCCTCTCAGTCTCTCAGTCTCTCCCTCTCAGTCTCTCAGTCTCTCCCTCTCAGTCTCTCCCTCTCAGTCTCTCACTCTCAGTCTCTCCCTCTCAGTCTCTCCCTCTCAGTCTCTCCCTCTCAGTCTCTCCCTCTCAGTCTCTCCCTCTCAGTCTCTCCCTCTCAGTCTCTCCCTCTCCGTCTCTCCCTCTCCGTCTCTCCCTCTCAGTCTCTCAGTCTCTCCCTCTGTCTCTCCCTCTCAGTCTCTCCCTCTCAGTCTCTCAGTCTCTCCCTCTCAGTCTCTCAGTCTCTCCCTCTCAGTCTCTCCCTCTCAGTCTCTCAGTCTCTCCCTCTCAGTCTCTCACTCTCAGTCTCTCCCTCTCAGTCTCTCCCTCTCAGTCTCTCCCTCTCAGTCTCTCCCTCTCAGTCTCTCCCTCTCAGTCTCTCCCTCTCAGTCTCTCCCTCTCAGTCTCTCCCTCTCAGTCTCTCCCTCTCAGTCTCTCCCTCTCAGTCTCTCCCTCTCCGTCTCTCCCTCGCCGTCTCTCCGTCTCTCCCTCTCCGTCTCTCAGTCTCTCCGTCTCTCCCTCTCCGTCTCTCCCTCTCAGTCTCTCCGTCTCTCCCTCTCAGTCTCTCCGTCTCTCCCTCTCCGTCTCTCCCTCTCAGTCTCTCAGTCTCTCCCTCTCAGTCTCTCCCTCTCAGTCTCTCAGTCTCTCCCTCTCAGTCTCTCAGTCTCTCCCTCTCAGTCTCTCAGTCTCTCCCTCTCAGTCTCTCCCTCTCAGTCTCTCCCTCTCAGTCTCTCCCTCTCAGTCTCTCCCTCTCAGTCTCTCCCTCTCAGTCTCTCCCTCTCCATCTCTCGCTCTCCGTCTCTCCCTCTCCCCGTCTCTCCCTCTCCCCGTCTCTCCCTCTCCCCGTCTCTCCCTCTCCCCGTCTCTCCGTCTGTCCCTCTCTCAGTCTCTCCCCCTCTCAGTCTCTCCCCCTCAGTCTCTCCCTCTCAGTCTCTCCCTCTCAGTCTCTCCCTCTCAGTCTCTCCCTCTCAGTCTCTCCCTCTCAGTCTCTCCCTCTCTCCCTCTCAGTCTCTCCCTCTCAGTCTCTCCCTCTCAGTCTCTCAGTCTCTCCCTCTCAGTCTCTCAGTCTCTCCCTCTCAGTCTCTCCCTCTCAGTCTCTCAGTCTCTCCCTCTCAGTCTCTCTGTCTCTCCCTCTCCGTCTCTCCCTCTCAGTCTCTCAGTCTCTCCCTCTCAGTCTCTCCCTCTCAGTCTCTCAGTCTCTCCCTCTCAGTCTCTCCCTCTCAGTCTCTCAGTCTCTCCCTCTCAGTCTCTCCCTCTCAGTCTCTCCCTCTCAGTCTCTCCCTCTCAGTCTCTCCCTCTCAGTCTCTCCCTCTCCCCGTCTCTCCCTCTCCCCGTCTCTCCCTCTCCCCGTCTCTCCCTCTCCCCGTCTCTCCCTCTCCCCGTCTCTCCGTCTGTCCCTCTCTCAGTCTCTCCCTCTCAGTCTCTCCCTCTCAGTCTCTCCCTCTCAGTCTCTCCCTCTCAGTCTCTCCCTCTCAGTCTCTCCCTCTCAGTCTCTCCCTCTCAGTCTCTCCCTCTCAGTCTCTCCCTCTCAGTCTCTCCCTCTCCGTCTCTCCCTCTCCGTCTCTCCCTCTCCGTCTCTCCGTCTCTCCCTCTCCCTCTCAGTCTCTCCGTCTCTCCCTCTCCGTCTCTCCCTCTCAGTCTCTCCGTCTCTCCCTCTCCGTCTCTCCCTCTCCGTCTCTCCCTCTCTCCCTCTCAGTCTCTCCCTCTCAGTCTCTCCCTCTCAGTCTCTCAGTCTCTCCCTCTCAGTCTCTCAGTCTCTCCCTCTCAGTCTCTCCCTCTCAGTCTCTCCCTCTCAGTCTCTCCCTCTCAGTCTCTCCCTCTCAGTCTCTCCCTCTCAGTCTCTCCCTCTCAGTCTCTCCCTCTCAGTCTCTCCCTCTCAGTCTCTCCCTCTCAGTCTCTCCCTCTCAGTCTCTCCCTCTCAGTCTCCCCCTCTCAGTCTCCCCCTCTCAGTCTCCCCCTCTCAGTCTCCCCCTCTCAGTCTCTCCCTCTCAGTCTCTCCCTCTCAGTCTCTCCCTCTCAGTCTCTCCCTCTCAGTCTCTCCCTCTCAGTCTCTCAGTCTCTCCCTCTCAGTCTCTCCCTCTCAGTCTCTCCCTCTCAGTCTCTCAGTCTCTCCCTCTCAGTCTCTCAGTCTCTCCCCCTCAGTCTCTCCCTCTCAGTCTCTCCCCCTCAGTCTCTCCCCCTCAGTCTCTCCCCCTCAGTCTCTCCCCCTCAGTCTCTCCCTCTCAGTCTCTCCCTCTCAGTCTCTCCCTCTCAGTCTCTCAGTCTCTCCCTCTCAGTCTCTCCCCCTCAGTCTCTCCCTCTCAGTCTCTCAGTCTCTCCCTCTCAGTCTCTCAGTCTCTCCCTCTCAGTCTCTCAGTCTCTCCCTCTCAGTCTCTCCCTCTCAGTCTCTCCCTCTCAGTCTCTCCCTCTCAGTCTCTCCCTCTCAGTCTCTCCCTCTCAGTCTCTCCCTCTCAGTCTCTCCCTCTCAGTCTCTCCCCCTCAGTCTCTCCCCCTCAGTCTCTCCCTCTCAGTCTCTCCCTCTCAGTCTGTCCCTCTCAGTCTCTCAGTCTCTCCCTCTCAGTCTCTCAGTCTCTCCCCCTCAGTCTCTCCCTCTCAGTCTCTCCCTCTCAGTCTCTCCCCCTCAGTCTGTCCCTCTGTCTCTCCCCCTCAGTCTGTCCCTCAGTCTCTCCCTCTCAGTCTCTCCCTTTTCCCTCCCTTCATTATTCACTGTGTATTTATTCCTTGTGTCACTATTTCTATGTTTTATTTTATTATTTATCTTATCTTTAACTCTGCATTGTTGGGAAAGGCCATTTCACTGTTAGTCTACGAAATAACATTTGATTTGGAAATGTATTTCTGTGGTGAATGTAATTCTCTTCACCTCTCCTTTTTTCAGCTGTAGTGAATGTATTCTATCTCCCTCTCCCTCATTCAGTAGCTGCAATGGTTGTGTAACCGTTCTCTCTCTCTCTCTCTCAAAATCCCTTTCTTTCTTTCTAAAAACATCCACACTAACCCCTCTTTAACCCATAATACTCCAACTAGGGATGGACATTATTTAGATTTTTCTTACGGAAATAACACATTTACATAAGTATTCAGACCGTTTAATCAGTACTTTGTTGAAGCACCTTTGGCAGCGATTACAGCCTCGAGTCTTCTTGGGTATGACGCTACAACGCTTGGCACACCTGTATTTGGGGAGTTTCTCCCATTTTTCTACGCAGATCCTCTCAAGAAACTTGTTCCGAAGCCACTCCTGCGTTGTCTTGGCTGTGTGCTTAGGATAGTTGACCTGTTGGAAGGTGAACCTTTGCCCGTCTGAGGTCCTGAGCGCTCTGGAGCAGGTTTTCATCAAGGATATCTCTGTACTTTGCTCCATTCATCTTTCCCTCGATCCTGACTAGTCTCCCAGTCCCTGCCGCTGAAAAACCTCCCCACAGTATGATGCTGCCACCACCATGCTTCACCGTAGGGATGGTGCCAGGTTTCCTCCAGACTTGACGCTTTCCATTCAGTCCAAAGAGTTCAATCTTGGTTTCATCAGACCAGATAATCTTGTTTCTCATGGTCTGAGAGTCCTTTAGGTGTCTATTGGCAAACTCCAAGCGGGCTATCATGTGCCTTTTACTGAGGAGTGGCTTCCGTCTGGCCACTCTACCATAAAGGCCTAATTGGTGGAGTGCTGCAGAGATGGTTGTCCTTCTGTAAGGTTCTCCCATCTCCACAGAGGAACTCTGGAGCTCTGTCAGAGTGACCATTGGGTTCTTGGTCACCTCCCTGACCAAGGCCCTTCACCCAGATTGCTCAGTTTGGCCGGGCGGCCAGCTCTAGGAAGAGTCTTGGTGGTTCCAAACGTCTTCCATTTAAGAATGATGGAGGCCACTGTGTTCTTGGGGACCTTCAATGCTGCAGAATATTTTGTGTGCTTTTCCCCAGATCTGTGCCTCGACACAATCCTGTCCCGGAGCTATACGGATAATTCATTCGACCTCATGGCTTGGTTTTTGCTCTGACATGCACTGTCAACTGTGGGACCTTATATAGACAGGTGTGTGGCTTTCCAAATCATGTCCAATCAATTGAATCGCTTTGTCATTATGGGGTATTGTGTGTAGATTGATGAGGAAAAAAAATTGATCCATTTTAGAATAAGGCTGTAACGCAACAAAATGTGGAAAAAGTCAAGGGGTCTGAATACTTTCGGAATGCGCTGTACATTACATCATTCTATTCTTTCTATTTACTTGTATGTTCTCTGGAGTTAGTCCTCCCAGAGTTAGTCCTCCCAGAGTTAGTCCTCCCAGAGTTTGTCCTCCCAGAGTTTGTCCTCCCAGAGTTATACCAGAGCCTTGTGTCCCTTTGTGATTACCTTATCCTTCCTCACGGTGCTGGGTCAGAGCTCCACTTCCTGGTTCGTCTCACAGTGACAGCATTCTGAACAGGTCAGACAGGTTACAGCTGGTTTCATAATACATACACCTGTTTAACGCCTACCTGTCTCACCTGTCTGCCTGTCTGTCTGTGTTCAGCTTAACTCACCTAACAT
The DNA here is from genome assembly GCF_964263955.1 of Coregonus lavaretus. Lineage (NCBI taxonomy): Eukaryota > Metazoa > Chordata > Actinopteri > Salmoniformes > Salmonidae > Coregonus > Coregonus lavaretus. The sequence continues at coordinate 3,010 of NW_028163834.1, read as the reverse complement.
GGACAAACAGGTATTATAACAAACTGGGTTTCTATTAGTAAAGGGTTAGCAGAACTATTCACACCAGCCATGTACACAAACACACACACACACACACACACACACACACACACACGGTGGTCTATTCCGTAACTGTTACATAAGTGATTGATTGATTATATGTTTGTACCAATGAGCTTTATCTGGACATCTATCAATATCTCTGGATTAACTCCACGCACTCTTAATGAACTAGCCTATTACCCCGTAGTCGATACAGCCATGTCTACATGTGACATGGCATAATCAAACTGACGCAATACATAACTTAGCCTGGGAATGACATTGTCAATGACATTGTCGACGTACATGACATTCTGTAGTCATCATTTAGTCAGAGCAGCACTAGTTCTGCCAATGGTTTTCCACTCTGTACCACAGGGTCTCTGGTACCACAGGGTCTCTGGTACCACAGGGTCTCTGGTACCAAAGGGTCTCTGGTACCAAAGGGTCTCTGGTACCAAAGGGTCTCTGGTACCACAGGGTCTCTGGTACCAAAGGGTCTCTGGTACCAAAGGGTCTCTGGTACCACAGGGTCTCTGGTACCACAGGGTCTCTGGTACCACAGGGTCTCTGGTACCACAGGGTCTCTGTATGTGTGTTCATACAGTATGTCTCAGTCAAACCATTTTTAATGAAAACCGCCAACAGCTAAGGAATGACTGCAAGGCTCTTTCCCCTCTAACTGTGCGTGTGTGTGTGTGTGTGTGTGTGTGTGTGTGTGTGTGTGTGTGTGTGTGTGTGTGTGTGTGTGTGTGTGTGTGTGTGTGTGTCAATTCCACAGTAACTGAATTACACTTCTACTCAGATTTCTCACTTTAAAATGTATGCCAAAAACCATAGAGTTCAAAGTTTAACAAACCATACAACTCCATGCACAAAGACTAATTTGAACAATTTACACCGAACATTTCACAAAAACACATTTACTGGAAGAACTGTGCAGATGCAAAGTTTGGTAACAGAATTACAGTAAAATCTCCCTCAGTTTTTTATGCGACCAGGGTTTTCTGAAAACTTTTAAATATCTGCTCCGAATTAAGATTCAAAGATGTCTGCTGAAAGAATGAGGTGTCAGCTATGACAGGACACCTTGAGTTTGAAAAAATCTATTTTGGTTATTGAACTACAGTAAGTGAAGTGGATTTACATCCGGTAACAGAATTACGGTAACAGAATTACATCATGGGTCCCTGATCTGTACTATACAGAAACGCCTAATTATGGATATGAATGTCATTCTCTTTATAGTGACGTGTCCTGAACAGGTACACAAAGGTAGAAATATGCAATATTCTTCTTTTGCATGTTTGGGTATTATTCAACACACTGGCTATTATTGTAACGAGCTCCACCCCCTAACAACAACACATTTTGGTTGGTCCGGACCAGACCAAATCTGAAACAATCATTGACATCTATGTTTCACAAGTTTGGACATCACAATACCGCACGCACAGTACATTACGGTAGACATGTTGAGTACAGTGAAGTACATTACATTGTGCTCTACTTCACTGTACTGTTCTCTACTGTACTGTGCTGTCAGAACTTGCGAAACATAGACGTCTATGGTTGGACTGAGCAAATTTCAACGTCCATGTACGTCCGGTGTCGGTCGATGCTTGTTACAGTAAATGCAAAGACGGTAGGTGTCATGGTAGGTGTCTGTCAGAGCCGGGAGAGGTGACATTAACTGGAGAGAGAGAGAAGAGAGAGAGGGAGAGGTGACATTAACTGGAGAGAGAGAGAAGAGAGAGAGGGAGAGGTGACATTAACTGGAGAGAGAGAGCGAGAGGGAGAGGTGACATTAACTGGAGAGAGAGAGAAGAGAGAGAGCGACAGAGAGAGAGAGGGAGAGGTGACATTAACTGGAGAGAAAGAGCGACAGAGAGAGAGGGAGAGGTGACATTAACTGGAGAGAGAGAGAAGAGAGAGAGCGACAGAGAGAGAGAGGGAGAGGTGACATTAACTGGAGAGAGAGAGAAGAGAGAGAGAGGGAGAGAGAGAGGGAGAGGTGACATTAACTGGAGAGAGAGAGAAGAGAGAGAGAGGGAGAGGGAGAGGTGACATTAACTGGAGAGAGAGAGAAGAGAGAGAGGGAGAGGTGACATTAACTGGAGAGAGAGAGAAGAGAGAGAGGGAGAGGTGACATTAACTGGAGAGAGAGAGAAGAGAGAGAGGGAGAGAGAGAGAGGGAGAGGTGACATTAACTGGAGAGAGAGAGAAGAGAGAGAGCGACAGAGAGAGAGAGGGAGAGGTGACATTAACTGGAGAGAGAGAGAAGAGAGAGAGGGAGAGAGAGAGAGAGGGAGAGGTGACATTAACTGGAGAGAGAGAGAAGAGAGAGAGAGGGAGAGAGAGAGGGAGAGGTGACATTAACTGGAGAGAGAGAGAAGAAAGAGAGAGGGAGAGGGAGAGGTGACATTAACTGGAGAGAGAGAGAAGAGAGAGAGGGAGAGGTGACATTAACTGGAGAGAGAGAGAAGAGAGAGAGGGAGAGGTGACATTAACTGGAGAGAGAGAGAAGAGAGAGAGGGAGAGAGAGAGAGGGAGAGGTGACATTAACTGGAGAGAGAGAGAAGAGAGAGAGCGACAGAGAGAGAGAGGGGGAGGTGACATTAACTGGAGAGAGAGAGAAGAGAGAGAGGGAGAGGGAGAGGTGACATTAACTGGAGAGAGAGAGAAGAGAGAGAGCGACAGAGAGAGAGAGAGAGTGGGAGGGAGGGGTTGTCCAGACCGTGTTCACAGTCTTGCTTTGACCACCAGATGACATAACAGTATGCCAGTGGAAGGGAAGACAGCAGCAGGTGACCCAACTGTGGTTTGTGACTATTATGATTTCTCATTGTTGCCAATTCAATATCAATAATTACATTACTGATTTTGGTAACAGAATGAGTTTTCAATCACTTAATAATTCATACACAAACTTGATATCAGTAAAAATACTAAAATGTGGCGCCGGAGG
>NW_028163835.1:307427-325796 GCF_964263955.1 Coregonus lavaretus | reverse complement strand
CTGTTCATTTACATTTTACATTTAGATATAAAACCAACACAATCAATCTATGAATTATTGTTAGTAACGACACTGACATATAGTCTGCATCCCAACTGTCACCCTATTCCCTATATAGTGCACTTCTTTAGACCAGAGAATGGCACCCTATTCCCTATATAGTGCACTACTTTAGACCAGAGAATGGCACCCTATTCCCTATATAGTGCACTACTTTAGACCAGAGAATGGCACCCGCATTCCTATATAGTGCACTACTTTAGACCAGAGAATGGCACCCTATTCCCTACATAGTGCACCTACTTTAGACCAGAGAATGGCACCCTATTCCCTATATAGTGCACTACTTTAGACCAGAGAATGGCACCCTATTCCCTATATAGTGCACTACTTTAGACCAGAGAATGGCACCCTATTCCCTATATAGTGCACTACTTTAGACCAGAGAATGGCACCCTATTCCTATATAGTGCACTACTCTAGACCAGAGAATGGCACCCTATTCCCTATATAGTGCACTACTTTAGACCAGAGAATGGCACCCTATTCCCTATATAGTGCACTACTTTAGACCAGAGAATGGCACCCTATTCCCTATATAGTGCACTACTTTAGACCAGAGAATGACACCCTATTCCCTATATAGTGCACTACTTTAGACCAGAGAATGGCATCCTATTCCCTACATAGTGCACTACTTTAGACCAGAGAATGGCACCCTATTCCCTATATAGTGCACTACATTAGACCAGAGAATGGCACCCTATTCCCTATATAGTGCACTACTTTAGACCAGAGAATGGCACCCTATTCCCTATATAGTGCACTACTTTAGACCAGAGAATGGCACCCTATTCCCTATATAGTGCACTACTTTAGACCAGAGAATGGCACCCTATTCCCTATATAGTGCACTACTTTAGACCAGAGAATGGCACCCTATTCCCTATATAGTGCACTACTTTAGACCAGAGAATGGCACCCTATTCCCTATATAGTGCACTACTTTAGACCAGAGAATGGCACCCTATTCCCTATATAGTGCACTACTTTAGACCAGAGAATGGCACCCTATTCCCTATATAGTGCACTACTTTAGACCAGAGAATGGCACCCTATTCCCTATATAGTGCACTACTTTAGACCAGAGAATGCGCCCTATTCCTATATAGTGCACTACTTTAGACCAGAGAATGGCACCCTATTCCCTATATAGTGCACTACTTTAGACCAGAGAATGGCACCCTATTCCCTATATAGTGCACTACTTTAGACCAGAGAATGGCACCCATTCCCTATATAGTGCACTACTTTAGACCAGAGAATGGCACCCTATTCCCTATATAGTGCACTACTTTAGACCAGAGAATGGCACCCTATTCCCTATATAGTGCACTACTTTAGACCAGAGAATGACACCCTATTCCCTATATAGTGCACTACTTTAGACCAGAGAATGACACCCTATTCCCTATATAGTGCACTACTTTAGACCAGAGAATGGCACCCTATTCCCTATATAGTGCACTACTTTAGACCAGAGCCATGGCACCCTATTCCCTATATAGTGCACTACTTTAGACCAGAGAATGGCACCCTATTCCCTATATAGTGCACGACTTTAGACCAAAGAATGGTACCCTATTCCTATGTAGTGCACTACTTTAGACCAGAGAATGGCACCCTATTCCCTATATAGTGCACTACTTTAGACCAGAGAATGGCACCCTATTCCCTATATAGTGCACTACTTTAGACCAGAGAATGGTACCCTATTCCCCTATATAGTGCACTACTTTAGACCAGAGAATGGCACCCTATTCCCTATATAGTGCACTACTTTAGACCAGAGAATGGTACCCTATTCCATATATAGTGCACTACTTTAGACCAGAGAATGGTACCCTATTCCCTATATAGTGCACTACTTTAGACCAGAGAATGGCACCCTATTCCCTATATAGTGCACCTACTTTAGACCAGAGAATGGCACCCTATTCCCTATGTAGTGCACTACTTTAGACCAGGGCCCCGTATACATTTACATCATTTAGCAGACGCTCTTATCCAGAGCGACTTACAGGTCGCAATTAGGTTAAGTGCCTTGCTCAAGAGCACATCGACAGATTTTTTCACCTAGTCTGCTCTGGGATTAGAACCAGCGACCTTTCGGTTACTGGCACCACGCTCTTACCCACTAAGCTACCTGCCACCCGGTCAGTACTTGATGGCGCAGACTGAGAAAATCTGGACGTTCATTTCAAAATCAAGGTGACTTACAAAGATGAAGATCAAGAGAGGGAGAGTGGTGATGTGGTGTCCACAACTAAAGAATCACTGTGGAATCTGAAAAGACACGTGTCCCAAAAGCATGATGGTGCACTTAGTACATGCACATGCTAACAGAAAGGAACGGTGGGTAGCTAGCTAAGTGTGTCATTGTAGCAAAGTATTTATAAACTGAAAATCTGATCTCTTAAACGTTTCGTTCATTTTTGTTCTAATATCTGTACCATAGGCCGTAATTGATTTTGACTCAATATGCCTGGCATATTCCCACGTTCAAGGAGATTTCCGTTTTGATTGGGTTATTTTGCATAAAAATAAAAAAAACAACTCTTCATCCCTGCCCAGCCTGGCAAGAGTCCTGAAGGGAGTTTAGTATCTCCAGTGGCTCTGCAAGCATGGAGAGGATATTCTCTGCTGCTGGCCTGCTCTCCAGGCACCATGGAGAGGATATTCTCCGCTGCTGGTCTGCTCTCCAGGCACCATGGAGAGGATATTCTCCGCTGCTGGCCTGTTCTCCAGGCACCATGGAGAGGATATTCTCCGCTGCTGGCCTGCTCTCCAGGCACCATGGAGAGGATATTCTCCGCTGCTGGCCTGCTCTCCAGGCACCATGGAGAGGATATTCTCTGCTGCTGGCCTGCTCTCCAGGCACCATGGAGAGGATATTCTCCGCTGCTGGTCTGCTCTCCAGGCACCATGGAGAGGATATTCTCCGCTGCTGGCCTGTTCTCCAGGCACCATGGAGAGGATATTCTCCGCTGCTGGCCTGCTCTCCAGGCACCATGGAGAGGATATTCTCCGCTGCTGGCCTGCTCTCCAGGCACCATGGAGAGGATATTCTCTGCTGCTGGCCTGCTCTCCAGGCACCATGGAGAGGATATTCTGAACCGCTGGCCTGCTCTCCAGGCACCATGGAGAGGATATTCTCTGCTGCTGGCCTGCTCTCCAGGCACCATGGAGAGGATATTCTCCGCTGCTGGTCTGCTCTCCAGGCACCATGGAGAGGATATTCTCTGCTGCTGGTCTGCTCTCCAGGCACCATGGAGAGGATATTCTCTGCTGCTGGTCTGCTCTCCAGGCACCATGGAGAGGATATTCTCCGCTGCTGGTCTGCTCTCCAGGCACCATGGAGAGGATATTCTCCGCTGCTGGCCTGTTCTCCAGGCACCATGGAGAGGATATTCTCCGCTGCTGGCCTGCTCTCCAGGCACCATGGAGAGGATATTCTCCGCTGCTGGCCTGCTCTCCAGGCACCATGGAGAGGATATTCTCTGCTGCTGGCCTGCTCTCCAGGCACCATGGAGAGGATATTCTGAACTGCTGGCCTGCTCTCCAGGCACCATGGAGAGGATATTCTGAACTGCTGGCCTGCTCTCCAGGCACCATGGAGAGGATATTCTGAACCGCTGGCCTGCTCTCCAGGCACCATGGAGAGGATATTCTGAACCGCTGGCCTGCTCTCCAGGCACCATGGAGAGGATATTCTGAACTGCTGGCCTGCTCTCCAGGCACCATGGAGAGGATATTCTGAACCGCTGGCCTGCTCTCCAGGCACCATGGAGAGGATATTCTGAACCGCTGGCCTGTTCTCCAGGCACCATGGAGAGGATATTCTGAACCGCTGGCCTGCTCTCCAGGCACCATGGAGAGGATATTCTCTGCTGCTGGCCTGCTCTCCAGGCACCATGGAGAGGATATTCTCTGCTGCTGGTCTGCTCTCCAGGCACCATGGAGAGGATATTCTCTGCTGCTGGCCTGCTCTCCAGGCACCATGGAGAGAATATTCTCTGCTGCTGGCCTGCTCTCCAGGCACCATGGAGAGGATATTCTCTGCTGCTGGTCTGCTCTCCAGGCACCATGGAGAGGATATTCTCTGCTGCTGGCCTGCTCTCCAGGCACCATGGAGAGGATATTCTCTGCTGCTGGTCTGCTCTCCAGGCACCATGGAGAGGATATTCTCCGCTGCTGGCCTGCTCTCCAGGCACCATGGAGAGGATATTCTCCGCTGCTGGCCTGCTCTCCAGGCACCATGGAGAGGATATTCTCTGCTGCTGGTCTGCTCTCCAGGCACCATGGAGAGGATATTCTCTGCTGCTGGCCTGCTCTCCAGGCACCATGGAGAGAATATTCTCTGCTGCTGGCCTGCTCTCCAGGCACCATGGAGAGGATATTCTCTGCTGCTGGTCTGCTCTCCAGGCACCATGGAGAGGATATTCTCTGCTGCTGGTCTGCTCTCCAGGCACCATGGAGAGGATATTCTCCGCTGCTGGCCTGCTCTCCAGGCACCATGGAGAGGATATTCTCCACTGCTGGCCTGCTCTCCAGGCACCATGGAGAGGATATTCTCCGCTGCTGGTCTGTTCTCCAGGCACCATGGAGAGGATATTCTGAACTACTGGCCTGCTCTCCAGGCACCATGGAGAGGATATTCTCTGCTGCTGGCCTGCTCTCCAGGCACCATGGAGAGGATATTCTCTGCTGCTGGCGTGCTCTCCAGGCACCATGGAGAGGATATTCTCCGCTGCTGGTCTGCTCTCCAGGCACCATGGAGAGGATATTCTCCGCTGCTGGCCTGCTCTCCAGGCACCATCACATGACCCTGAAGCCACAGACTCTGGCCAAACTCCTGTTTCTAAAAATGTATTCAAAGGCACTGCAGACTGAGCCTAATAAGGCCTTTTTCATTTCATTTGTAATTAATTCTAAGTAAGTCACAGCCTATATGTGCAATTTATAGACTATAATGATTTAATACAACGAAATGTTGTTTAAATGCTGAGCACTTAATGTTCCTGGCAGCCAGTGTGTCCCACTCGCAAATGCTTCACAATTTATTTATTTGTTGAAATAATTGAAATATTATATCGTAAATAATTCATTTGCGTTCCTTCTTAGGCTCCCTGTCTGTCTCCTGACCTATTTAGAGTGTTTATAAGCTGTTTAATACGACATGTAGCCTATTTGAAATGATGAGTGCTCCTTACAGTGACCTTTTCATGTTGTTTATTTAAATACTTTTCATTCAAATCATATGGTTTGGTTTCAATACTTCAAAACCAAATGGTAGGTCCAGGTAGTCACAACAATGTATAGGTGTTGGTTAAATAGTGATTTTAATGAATGGAGCAAATTTGGAGCGGCAGTTTTATTTATTTTTTTGAGCGAGAAGCGGTTGTAAAGGATGTCCAATCCCTGGGCGGCAGCTCTGTTAGCTGTCCAATCCCTGGGCGGCAGCTCTGTTAGCTGTCCAATCCCTGGGTGGCAGCTCTGTTAGCTGTCCAATCCCTGGGCGGCAGCTCTGTTAGCTGTCCAATCCCTGGGCGGCAGCTCTGTTAGCTGTCCAATCCCTGGGCGGCAACTCTGTTAGCTGTCCAATCCCTGGGCGGCAGCTCTGTTAGGTGTCCAATCCCTGGGCGGCAGCGCTGTTAGCTGTCCAATCCCTGGGCGGCAGCTCTGTTAGCTGTCCAATCCCTGGGCGGCAGCTCTGTTAGCTGTCCAATCCCTGGGCGGCAGCTCTGTTAGCTGTCCAATCCCTGGGCGGCAGCTCTGTTAGCTGTCCAATCCCTGGGCGGCAGCTCTGTTAGCTGTCCAATCCCTGGGCGGCAGCTCTGTTAGCTGTCCAATCCCTGGGCGGCAGCTCTGTTAGCTGTCCAATCCCTGGGCGGCAGCTCTGTTAGCTGTCCAATCCCTGGGCGGCAGGCCGAACGCCCGGAGCAGCTGATGGCAGTACCTCAACAGCTTGTTTTGAACAATATATTTCTGAAAACAGTCAAATGTACACAAATTAACCACACTTTTATGGACATTTTAAATATAATCCTTGAATTATATATATATTTTAGGGGCACCGCCTCGAACGCCCTAATGGACGGGCCACCACTGAAATGCACTTGTTGTTGTTCTGGTACCTTATGTGTGTGTCATCAGGACGCGTCGTATGTTCAAGCAGCTGGGTCTGGAGGACTTCAGCTCTGTCAACATTCAGGTATTGGGGGCAGAAGATACCTACGGACCACACAGCAATAACACGGTACGCTACGACACGGTGTGTCTGTGTGTGTGTGTGTCTGTGTGTGTGTGTGTGTGTGTGTGTCTGTGTGTGTGTGTGTCTGTGTGTCTGTGTGTGTGTGTGTCTGTGTCTGTGTGTCTGTGTGTCTGTGTGTGTGTGTGTCTGTGTGTGTGTGTGTCTGTGTGTCTGTGTGTCTGTGTGTGTGTGTGTGTGTGTGTATAGGGGTTGAATAGATTTGTGTCCTACTGACGAGCTGCCCCCAGGTGGTGAGGGTAGGGAACAACACACATCAGCCACGCTGATCCTCAACACTGGGGCTCCTCAGGGCTGCGTGCTCAGTCCCCTCCTGTACTTCCTGTTCACCCACAACTCCAAAACCGTCGTTAAGTTTGCTGACGACACGAGGGTGGTAGGCCTGATCATCGACGACGATGAGACCGCCAATAGGGAGGAGGTCAGAGACCTGGCCTTGTGGTGCCAGGATAACAACCTCTCCCTCAACGTGAGCAAGACAAAGGAGATGATCGTGGACTACAGGAAAAGGAGGGCCGAGCACGCCCCCATTCTCATCGACGGGGCTGTAGTGGAGCAGGTTGAGAGCTTCAAGTTCCACGGTGTCACTAAGTAATTATCATGGTCCACACTAGGGTTATTATAGTAAATGAAAATAAAATAAAAACTAAAAACATTTGAAAAACTAAAACTATACTGCAACTTTTATCTTTGACTGAAAAACTAACTAAAATAAAATAAAAACCATCATAAATTAGGTTTAGTAAAAAAAAAAAAAAAAGTATAATCTTTGGCCAATAATCGAATGGGGTTTTCAAGCTTTTTCTTCTAATGGGATTTTCAAATCTCTGAATCTGGCGGGTAAATGCTACCAGTAGATGCTACCAGTAGATGCTGCCACTATCACCAGCTAATAGGGAAGAAATCGGAGGGCGAGCCACGGACCGTGACTGGGCCAAGCTAGAGCAGCTTGTTAAGTTGCTGGAGCCGTTCGCGATCCACACACCGACCAACTTCAAACTGACATCCGGTCGCTGTCTGATGTGTTGCCGTGCAACACTACCTATACATGGAGGCATACTTCCAGTCAACTACTGTTGGCACGTGTCCTCCTGAAGTCACTGCGTCAGCGCTTCCCATGCATACTGAGTCGTCTGGCAGCCAACTTCGATCCAACCCCTGCAGCAGCTTGCCTGATGGACCCAAGCGTGTCTCTGGCACTTCGCTCAACAGAGATGGAGCCACTGATGAGGGAAGCAGAGTCTTTTTGTACTTCAGCAAATCAGAGAGTACAGCCGTGGAGCAGCAGGACCCCAGGAAGATGCCAGCACGATGAATCCAGCAAGCATCTCGACCACAGTGCTTCAGAAATATAGCTTCCTCGCATCGAAGATAGTGTCTGAGGTCACTGTCCAGCCGGAGGGTCAACCTGGCGGGGCGTTCAGTGCCCCGTGTGAGCTGTGGAAATACCTGGAAGAGGTAAAGGGGGACAGAGTCACCTCTCCAGGTCTGACAGGGTGGCTGTTTATCCAAAGCTGTGTCCTGTGTTACTGAATCTGCTGTCTGCCCCTGCATCCGAAAGCGTTCCTGGAGAGAATATCCTCTGTGTGTGGACAACTGTCATCAGGCTTGAGAAACCGAACAACCACCTCTCTGGAACACAGAGTCTTCTTGAACAGAAACACACACACGCTGTCTGTCTGGCTCTCTGTCTGTCTGGCTGTCTGTCTGGCTGGCTGGCTATCTGTCTGTCTGTCTGTCTGTCTGTCTGTCTGTCTGTCTGTCTGTCTGTCTGTCTGTCTGTCTGGGTGTGAACTGATAGATTTATGAAGAAGTGTTGTAATCCTTATGTTTTAGCTGTTGTTGCAGCTGTTTTTACTAACCCTATTTGAAGGGGTTAGCCAGTGATACGTTTAATATTCCATAAACATAACATGTCAAATGACCATTACTTCTCCTCTCTCTGTCTGTCAGATAAATGTACTTGATTCTTCTTACGTCTACTACTAAAGTTAAAAAGCATTGGATTGGTGTAAACTTGGGCATATTTCTTGCACCATTCTAGGCGCTTATCCTTTACAATCAAGTCACATTAGGATTTATTTATATTTTAAACCGAACCAAACCTATGTCCTGGCCATGGAGTTGTATGGAGTCCTCCAGTGGCCAGAAGCCTGAGTTAGCGACCATTGTGATTTAGTCAACTTGGCAGGACATCCAACTTCATTGGCTGATCCCTCCTGATGACCCGGTTGGCATGACCTGATGACCCGGTAGGAGTCTCGACAGCCGGGTCATCACGAGGTATCAGCCAATTAATGGTATTTGAGAAGAACGTTTCTAAACTCTCTCTTTCACGTTCCCTCATTCTCCCCCCCCTCTCTCTTTCTCTGTCTCTCCCCCTATCCTCCTCTCTCCCCCTCCCCCCTCCCTCCTCTCTCCCCCTCCCCCTCCCTCTCTCTACCCCTCCCCCTCCCTCTCTCTACCCCTCCCCCTCCCTCTCTCTACCCCTCCCCCTCCCTCTCTCTACCCCCTCCCTCCCTCCTCCCTATCGCCCTCTCTCCTCTCTCTCTCTCTCCCCCTCCCTCCCTCATCTCTCTCCCCCCCCTCCCTCATCTCTCTCCCCCCTCCCTCATCTATCTCCCCCTCCCTCCCTCATCTCTCTCCCCCTATCCCCCTCCATCCTCTCTCTCCCCCATCTCCCTCCTCTCTCTCCCCCCTTCCTCTCTCCCCCCCTCCCTCTCTCTCCCCCCTCCCTCCTTCCTTCCCTCCCTCCCTCCCTCCCTCTCTCTCTCCAGACCCCTAGAGAGGTGGTAGTATGGATGGCTGTGCGTCATGGACAGAAGAAAGCTCTGGAGGTCTTCGCCAGGGAGATAGCACCTGCAGGAACGGGCATGGGTATGAGCACACACCAAATTAATGTAAACACATGCACACACACACACACACACACACACACTGTGTGTTCATGTTGTGTAATGTTCTGTTTATGCTTAATCAGAACATCTAAAAATGTAATAAGTTCAGTCCACGGTCATAGACTGTGTACACACACACACACACACAACACAGACACACACACACACACCACACACACACACACACACACACACACACACACACACACACACACACACACACACCACACACCACACAGACACACAGACACACACAGACACACAGACACTCCCCAAGCCTGTGGTCAAACACAGACACACACTCACTCACTCCCCCTCTAAGTTCCTTAGTTGAACTTTGTCTGCATCAGCGAATGTGGGAAGAAGTGTTATGTTGACACAGTGGGACAGTAATAGCATATTACCAAATGGCTGGCTAACTGGATGCTTCCCAAATTGCACCCTATACCCTATGCACTACTGTTGACCAGAGCCCTGTGGGTCTGTTATGGACCCCGGTCTAAAGTAGTGCACTACGTAGGGAATAGGGTGCCATTTGGGACTGATCCGCTGTCTGTACATGGACTGATGTTAGGGTGGTTTCCTCAGACTCACAACCACTAGCTAAACCGTTTGTGTGTTCTCCCTCCCTCCTCCCTCCCTCCTCTCTCCCTCCTCTCTCCCTCCTCTCTCCCCTAGCCCCTGGACTCATGGGCATAGTTGGAGGACGACCAAGAGTGTAAGTATTCAACAGTATTCGCATACACACTCACACACACACAATACTCTTGTTTATTTGGTATTTTCATGATCATTTTCATGATGACTTTTGCAGCTCTCCAGTTCTGAAACCTTTCTTCTTCATGCATGCAAAGTCTCAGCTGAAGGTAAAATCACCATCACAATATTATTCCTCATAGATACTGGTCAGATGAATTGATCAATTTGCTGGTATATTCATTGATGGGTTGATTTATTGATTATTTATGGTTAATGTAGATTGATTGGTTTATTTAGACCTTAAACTGATTGATTCATTGTTTGTCCACTGCAGGTGGATGTGCACATTGGTGGAGAGCACGCTGAGACGCACACTGAGGCGGAGTTAGACTCACCTGAGGCTCCGCCCCCAGCTGAGGAGAAAGCTGTGCCTGTTGCAGGTACGCCATCACGTGGTCTCCACACAACCAGGTACGCCATCACGTGGTCTCCACACAACCAGGTATGCCATCACGTGGTCTCCACACAACCAGGTATGCCATCACGTGGTCTCCACACAACCAGGTACGCCATCACGTGGTCTCCACACAAGCAGGTACGCCATCACGTGGTCTCCACACAACCAGGTACGCCATCACGTGGTCTCCACACAACCAGGTACGCCATCACGTGGTCTCCACACAACCAGGTACGCCATCACGTGGTCTCCACACAACCAGGTACGCCATCACGTGGTCTCCACACAAACAGGTACGCCATCACGTGGTCTCCACACAACCAGGTACGCCATCACGTGGTCTCCACACAACCAGGTACGCCATCACGTGGTCTCCACACAACCAGGTACGCCATCACGTGGTCTCCACACAACCAGGTACGCCATCACGTGGTCTCCACTCAACCCCCCCTAATCAACCCCCCCAGTCCCAGCCCTCTACCCCCTAATCAACCCCCCCAGTCCCAGCCCTCTACCCCCTAATCAACCCCCCCAGTCCCAGCCCTCTACCCCCTAATCAACCCCCCCAGTCCCAGCCCTCTACCCCCTAATCAACCCCCCCAGTCCCAGCCCTCTACCCCCTAATCAACCCCCCCAGTCCCAGCCCTCTACCCCCTAATCAACCCCCCCAGTCCCAGCCCTCTACCCCCTAATCAACCCCCCCAGTCCCAGCCCTCTACCCCCTAATCAACCCCCCCAGTCCCAGCCCTCTACCCCCTAATCAACCCCCCCAGTCCCAGCCCTCTACCCCCTAATCAACCCCCCCAGTCCCAGCCCTCTACCCCCTAATCAACCCCCCCTAATCAACCCCCCCAGTCCCAGCCCTCTACTCAGTGCTTCCTGCAAACTGTTTCCCCCTTGACCTATAGAGCGCAGTAAAACAATGTAAAGCTCTTCAGAGATTGATTTGCTGTTTCAGGAATGTCACTGTTAGGATGGTTTTCTTGGGCATTCCTGGAGGCAGAACTAATAGATGACCTAGGAACACTCTGGCTCATCCATGAATGAAGAGAGAGGCAGAACTAATAGATGACCTACCCCTCCATAGATAGGAACACTCTGGCTCATCCATGAATGAAGAGAGAGGCAGAACTAATAGATGACCTACCCCTCCATAGATAGGAACACTCTGGCTCATCCATGAATTAAGAGAGAGGCAGAACTAATAGATGACCTACCCCTCCATAGATAGGAACACTCTGGCTCATCCATTAATGAAGAGAGAGGCAGAACTAATAGATGACCTACCCCTCCATAGATAGGAACACTCTGGCTCATCCATGAATTAAGAGAGAGGCAGAACTAATAGATGACCTACCCCTCCATAGATAGGAACACTCTGGCTCATCCATTAATGAAGAGAGAGACAGAAGTAATAGATTACCTACCCCTCCATAGATAGGAACACTCTGGCTCATCCATTAATGAAGAGAGAGGCAGAAGTAATAGATTACCTACCCCTCCATAGATAGGAACACTCTGGCTCATCCATGAATGAAGAGAGAGGCAGAACTAATAGATGACCTACCCCTCCATAGATAGGAACACTCTGGCTCATCCATTAATGAAGAGAGAGACAGAAGTAATAGATTACCTACCCCTCCATAGATAGGAACACTCTGGCTCATCCATTAATGAAGAGAGAGGCAGAACTAATAGATGACATACCCCTCCATAGATAGGAACACTCTGGCTCATCCATTAATGAAGAGAGAGACAGAAGTAATAGATTACCTACCCCTCCATAGATAGGAACACTCTGGCTCATCCATGAATGAAGAGAGAGGCAGAACTAATAGATGACCTACCCCTCCATAGATAGGAACACTCTGGCTCATCCATGAATTAAGAGAGAGGCAGAACTAATAGATGACCTACCCCTCCATAGATAGGAACACTCTGGCTCATCCATTAATGAAGAGAGAGGCAGAACTAATAGATGACCTACCCCTCCATAGATAGGAACACTCTGGCTCATCCATGAATTAAGAGAGAGGCAGAACTAATAGATGACCTACCCCTCCATAGATAGGAACACTCTGGCTCATCCATTAATGAAGAGAGAGACAGAAGTAATAGATTACCTACCCCTCCATAGATAGGAACACTCTGGCTCATCCATTAATGAAGAGAGAGGCAGAAGTAATAGATTACCTACCCCTCCATAGATAGGAACACTCTGGCTCATCCATGAATGAAGAGAGAGGCAGAACTAATAGATGACCTACCCCTCCATAGATAGGAACACTCTGGCTCATCCATTAATGAAGAGAGAGACAGAAGTAATAGATTACCTACCCCTCCATAGATAGGAACACTCTGGCTCATCCATTAATGAAGAGAGAGGCAGAACTAATAGATGACATACCCCTCCATAGATAGGAACACTCTGGCTCATCCATTAATGAAGAGAGAGACAGAAGTAATAGATTACCTACCCCTCCATAGATAGGAACACTCTGGCTCATCCATGAATGAAGAGAGAGACAGAACTAATAGATGACCTACCCCTCCATAGATAGGAACACTCTGGCTCATCCATTAATGAAGAGAGAGACAGAAGTAATAGATTACCTACCCCTCCATAGATAGGAACACTCTGGCTCATCCATGAATGAAGAGAGAGGCAGAACTAATAGATGACCTACCCCTCCATAGATAGGAACACTCTGGCTCATCCATTAATGAAGAGAGAGACAGAAGTAATAGATTACCTACCCCTCCATAGATAGGAACACTCTGGCTCATCCATGAATGAAGAGAGAGACAGAACTAATAGATTACCTACCCCTCCATAGATAGGAACACTCTGGCTCATCCATTAATGAAGAGAGAGGCAGAACTAATAGATTACCTACCCCTCCATAGATAGGAACACTCTGGCTCATCCATGAATGAAGAGAGAGGCAGAACTAATAGATTACCTACCCCTCCATAGATAGGAACACTCTGGCTCATCCATGAATGAAGAGAGAGGGAGAACTAATAGATGACCTACCCCTCCATAGATAGGAACACTCTGGCTCATCCATGAATGAAGAGAGAGGCAGAACTAATAGATGACCTACCCCTCCATAGATAGGAACACTCTGGCTCATCCATGAATGAAGAGAGAGGCAGAACTAATAGATTACCTACCCCTCCATAGATAGGAACACTCTGGCTCATCCATGAATGAAGAGAGAGGCAGAACTAATAGATTACCTACCCCTCCATAGATAGGAACACTCTGGCTCATCCATGAATGAAGAGAGAGACAGAAGTAATAGATGACCTACCCCTCCATAGATAGGAACACTCTGGCTCATCCATTAATGAAGAGAGAGACAGAAGTAATAGATTACCTACACCTCCATAGATAGGAACACTCTGGCTCATCCATGAATGAAGAGAGAGACAGAAGTAATAGATTACCTACCCCTCCATAGATAGGAACACTCTGGCTCATCCATGAATGAAGAGAGGCAGGAAAAGGGAGCCCCACAATCATCTGAGATGACTAATGTTGTTGTCTGACCACAGTCTCATCTGAGATGACTGGTTCGTTATGATAATCATAGTCTAATGCTGTTCTCTGACCACAGTCTCATCTGAGATGACTAATGTTGTTCTCTGACCACAGTCTCATCTGAGATGACTGGTTCGTTATGATAATCATATCTGGTTCCAAAAATGACCCTTCTCTCATTTCTGTTTCTCTTTCCTTCTCTCACTGTTCTCTCTCTCCCTCCCTCTCTCTCTCCTTCCCTCTCACTGTTCTCCCTCTCCAGATCTTCCCAGTGGTCCCCACTCCTACAGGCTAGAGGAGTTGGCCTACACCAGGAGTGGAGACAAGGGAGACTCTAGTAACATTGGTAAGACTCACTGTACAAAAACTGTATAGGACAGCTCTGGGATGTCTCATGTCCTCTATAGTACAGCTCTGGGATGTCTCATGTCCTCTATAGTACAGCTCTGGGATGTCTCATGTCCTCTATAGTACAGCTCTGGGATGTCTCATGTCCTCTATAGTACAGCTCTGGGATGTCTCATGTCCTCTATAGTACAGCTCTGGGATGTCTCATGTCCTCTATAGGACAGCTCTGGGATGTCTCATGTCCTCTATAGTACAGCTCTGGGATGTCTCATGTCCTCTATAGTACAGCTCTGATAGTACAGCTCTGGGATGTCTCATGTCCTCTATAGTACAGCTCTGGGATGTCTCATGTCCTCTATAGTACAGCTCTGGGATGTCTCATGTCCTCTATAGTACAGCTCTGGGATGTCTCATGTCCTCTATAGTACAGCTCTGGGATGTCTCATGTCCTCTATAGTACAGCTCTGGGATGTCTCATGTCCTCTATAGTACAGCTCTGGGATGTCTCATGTCCTCTATAGTACAGCTCTGGGATGTCTCATGTCCTCTATAGTACAGCTCTGGGATGTCTCATGTCCTCTATAGGACAGCTCTGGGATGTCTCATGTCCTCTATAGGACAGCTCTGGGATGTCTCATGTCCTCTATAGGACAGCTCTGGGATGTCTCATGTCCTCTATAGTACAGCTCTGGGATGTCTCATGTCCTCTATAGTACAGCTCTGGGATGTCTCATGTCCTCTATAGTACAGCTCTGGGATGTCTCATGTCCTCTATAGTACAGCTCTGGGATGTCTCATGTCCTCTATAGTACAGCTCTGGGATGTCTCATGTCCTCTATAGGACAGCTCTGGGATGTCTCATGTCCTCTATAGTACAGCTCTGGGATGTCAAGGACAGTAGGAGAGACTGTTAACATCAGTATGACTAATTCACAGTACAGTAAGAGAGACTGTTAACATCAGTATGACTAATTCCCAGTACAGTAGGAGAGACTGTTAACATCAGTATGACTAATTCCCAGTGCAGTAGGAGAGACTGTTAACATCAGTATGACTAATTCACAGTGCAGTAGGAGAGACTGTTAACATCAGTATGACTAATTCACAGTGCAGTAGGAGAGACTTAACATCAGTATGACTAATTCCCAGTGCAGTAGGAGAGACTGTTAACATCAGTATGACTAATTCACAGTGCAGTAGGAGAGACTGTTAACATCAGTATGACTAATTCACAGTGCAGTAGGAGAGACTGTTAACATCAGTATGACTAATTCACAGTGCAGTAGGAGAGACTGTTAACATCAGTATGACTAATTTACAGTGCAGTAGAAGAGACTGTTAACATCGGTTTGACTAATTCACAGTGCAGTAGAAGAGACTGTTAACATCAGTATGACTAATTCACAGTGCAGTAGAAGAGACTGTTAACATCAGTATGACTAATTCACAGTGCAGTAGGAGAGACTGTTAACATCAGTATGACTAATTCACAGTACAGTAGGAGAGACTGTTAACATCAGTATGACTAATTCACAGTACAGTAGGAGAGACTGTTAACATCAGTATGACTAATTCACAGTGCAGTAGGAGAGACTGTTAACATCAGTATGACTAATTCACAGTACAGTAGGAGAGACTGTTAACATCATTATGACTAATTCACAGTACAGTAGGAGAAACTGTTAACATCAGTATGACTAATTCACAGTACAGTAGGAGAGACTGTTAACATCAGTATAACTAATTCACAGTACAGTAGGAGAGACTGTTAACATCAGTATGACTAATTCACAGTGCAGTAGGAGAGACTGTTAACATCAGTATTACTAATTCACAGTGCAGTAGAAGAGACTGTTAACATCAGTATGACTAATTCACAGTACAGTATGAGAGACTGTTAACATCAGTATGACTAATTCACAGTGCAGTAGAAGAGACTGTTAACATCAGTATGACTAATTCACAGTGCAGTAGGAGAGACTGTTAACATCAGTATGACTAATTCACAGTACAGTAGGAGAGACTGTTAACATCAGTATGACTAATTCACAGTACAGTAGGAGAGACTGTTAACATCAGTATGACTAATTCACAGTACAGTAGGAGAGACTGTTAACATCAGTATGACTAATTCACAGTACAGTAGGAGAGACTGTTAACATCAGTATGACTAATTCACAGTACAGTAGGAGAGACTTAACATCAGTATGACTAATTCACAGTACAGTAGGAGAGACTGTTAACATCAGTATGACTAATTCACAGTGCAGTAGAAGAGACTGTTAACATCAGTATGACTAATTCACAGTGCAGTAGGAGAGACTGTTAACATCAGTATGACTAATTCACAGTGCAGTAGGAGAGACTGTTAACATCAGTATGACTAATTCACAGTGCAGTAGGAGAGACTGTTAACATCAGTATGACTAATTCACAGTACAGTAGGAGAGACTGTTAACATCAGTATGACTAATTCACAGTACAGTAGGAGAGACTGTTAACATCAGTATGACTAATTCACAGTACAGTAGGAGAGACTGTTAACATCAGTATGACTAATTCACAGTACAGTAGGAGAGACTGTTAACATCAGTATGACTAATTCACAGTACAGTAGGAGAGACTTAACATCAGTATGACTAATTCACAGTACAGTAGGAGAGACTGTTAACATCAGTATGACTAATTCACAGTGCAGTAGGAGAGACTGTTAACATCAGTATGACTAATTCACAGTGCAGTAGGAGAGACTGTTAACATCAGTATGACTAATTCACAGTGCAGTAGGAGAGACTGTTAACATCAGTATGACTAATTCACAGTGCAGTAGGAGAGACTGTTAACATCAGTATGACTAATTCACAGTGCAGTAGAAGAGACTGTTAACATCAGTATGACTAATTCACAGTGCAGTAGAAGAGACTGTTAACATCAGTATGACTAATTCACAGTGCAGTAGGAGAGACTGTTAACATCAGTATGACTAATTCACAGTACAGTAGGAGAGACTGTTAACATCAGTATGACAAATTCACAGTACAGTAGGAGAGACTGTTAACATCAGTATGACTAATTCACAGTGTAGTAGGAGAGACTGTTAACATCAGTATGACTAATTCACAGTGCAGTAGGAGAGACTGTTAACATCAGTATGACTAATTCACAGTGCAGTAGGAGAGACTGTTAACATCAGTATGACTAATTCACAGTGCAGTAGGAGAGACTGTTAACATCAGTATGACTAATTCACAGTACAGTAGGAGAGACTGTTAACATCAGTATGACTAATTCACAGTACAGTAGGAGAGACTGTTAACATCAGTATGACTAATTCACAGTACAGTAGGAGAGACTGTTAACATCAGTATGACTAATTCACAGTACAGTAGAAGAGACTGTTAACATCAGTATGACTAATTCACAGTACAGTAGAAGAGACTGTTAACATCAGTATGACTAATTCACAGTACAGTAGGAGAGACTGTTAACATCAGTATGACTAATTCACAGTGCAGTAGGAGAGACTTAACATCAGTATGACTAATTCACAGTGCAGTAGGAGAGACTGTTAACATCAGTATGACTAATTCACAGTGCAGTAGGAGAGACTTAACATCAGTATGACTAATTCACAGTGCAGTAGGAGAGATTGTTAACATCAGTATGACTAATTCACAGTGCAGTAGGAGAGACTGTTAACATCAGTATGACTAATTCACAGTGCAGTAGGAGAGACTGTTAACATCAATATGACTAATTCACAGTACAGTAGGAGAGACTGTTAACATCAGTATGACTAATTCACAGTGCAGTAGGTGAGACTTAACATCAGTATGACTAATTCACAGTGCAGTAGCAGAGACTGTTAACATCAGTATGACTAATTCACAGTACAGTAGTAGAGACTGTTAACACCAGTATGACTAATTCACAGTGCAGTAGGAGAGACTGTTAACATCAGTATGACTAATTCACAGTACAGTAGGAGAGAATGTTAACATCAGTATGACTAATTCACAGGACAGTAGGAGAGACTGTTAACATCAGTATGACTAATTCACAGTGCAGTAGGAGAGACTGTTAACATCAG
>NW_028163835.1:197427-302427 GCF_964263955.1 Coregonus lavaretus | reverse complement strand
TTGCTGCTGTGATGGCACACTGTGGTTTTTCACCCAGTAGATAAGGGAGTTTATCAAAATTGGGTTTGTTTTCGAATTCTTTGTGTGTCTGTGTAATCTGAGGGAAATATGTGTCTCTAATATGGTCATATATTTGGCAGGAGGTTAGGAAGTGCAGCTCAGTTTCCATC
Organism: Coregonus lavaretus; assembly: GCF_964263955.1. Classification (NCBI taxonomy): domain Eukaryota; kingdom Metazoa; phylum Chordata; class Actinopteri; order Salmoniformes; family Salmonidae; genus Coregonus; species Coregonus lavaretus. The sequence continues at coordinate 302,257 of NW_028163835.1, read as the reverse complement.
TCATTATGTGGGCAGTGTGCACATAGCCTGTCTTCTCTTGAGAGCCAGGTCTGCCTACGGCGGCCTTTCTCAATAACAAGGCTATGCTCACTGAGTCTGTACATAGTCAAAGATTTCCTTAATTTTGGGTCAGTCACAGTGGTCAGGTATTCTGCCACTGTGTACTCTCTGTTAAGGGCCAAATAGCATTCTAGTTTGTTCAGGTTTTTTTTGTAAATTCTTTCCAATATGTCAAGAAATTATCTTTTAGTTTTCTCATGATTTGGTTGGGTCTAATTGTGTTGTTGTCCTGGGGCTCTGTGAGGTCTGTTTGTGTTTGTGAACAGAGCCCCAGGACCAACTTGCTTAGGGGAGTCTTCTCCAGGTTCATCTCTCTGTAGGTGATTGCTTTGTAATGGAAGGTTTGGGAATCGCTTCCTTTTAAGTGGTTATAGAATTTAACGGCTCTTTTCTGGATTTTGATCATTAGCGGGTATCGGCCTAATTCTGCTCTGCATTCATTATTTGGTGTTTTACGTTGTAGACGGAGGATATTTTTGCAGAATTCTTCATGCAGAGTCTCAATTTGGTGTTTGTCCCATTTTGTGAATTCTTGGTTGGTGAGCGGACCCCAGACCTCACAACCATAAAGGACAATGGGTTCTATAACTGATTCAAGTATTTTTAGCCAGATCCTAATTGGTATGTCAAATTTTATGTTCCTTTGGATGGCGTAGAAGGCCCTTCTTGCCTTGTCTCTCAGATCGTTCACAGCTTTGTGGAAGTTACCTGTGGCGCTGATGTTTAGGCCGAGGTATGTATAGGTTTTTGTGTTCTCTAGGGCAACGGTGTCTAGATGGAATTTGTACCATTATTTTGGTCTTACTGAGATTTACTATGTGTGTGTTTTTTGCCAATTTTAACCGCACACTTGTTGTTTGTGTACATGGATTTAATAATGTCGTATGTTTTTCCCCCAACCCCACTTTCCATCAATTTGTATAGCAGACACTCATGCCAAATTGAGTCAAAAGCTTTTTTGAAATCAACAAAGCATGAGAAGACTTTGCCAAATAGGGTGTGCAGGGTGAATACGTGGTCTGTCGTACGGTAATTTGGTAAAAAGCCAATTTGACATTTGCTCAGTACATTGTTTTCACTGAGGGAATGTACAAGTCTGCTGTTAATGATAATGCAGAGGATCTTCCCAAGGTTGCTGTTGACGCATATCCCACGGTAGTTGTTGGGGTCAAATTTGTCTCCACTTTTTTGGTTTGGGGTGATCAGTCCTTGGTTCCAAATATCGGGGAAGATGCCAGAGCTAAGGATGATGTTAAAGAGTTTAAGTATAGCCAATTGGAATTTGTGGTCTGTATATTTTGTCATTTCATTGAGGATACCATCAACACCACAGGACTTTTTGGGTTGGAGGGTTTGTATTTTGTCCTGGAGTTCATTCAATGTAATTGGAGAATCCAGTGGGTTCTGGTAGTCTTTAATAGTTGATTCTAAGATTTGCATTTGATCATGTATATGTTTTTGCTGTTTGTTCTTTGTTATAGGGCCAAAAAGATTGGAGAAGTGGTTTACCCATACATCTCCGTTTTGGAAAGATAACTCTTCGTGTTGTTGTTTGTTTAGTGTTTTCCAATTTTCCCAGAAGTGGTTAGAGTCTATGGATTCTTCAATTACATTGAGCTGATTTCTGACATGCTGTTCCTTCTTTTTCCATAGTGTATTTCTGTATTGTTTTAGTGATTCACCATAGTGAAGGCTCAGGTTTTCTGGGTCTCTATGTTTTTGGTTGGATATCTGAAACTGTTTGGGGTTGCCCTGTACCATTACTGTTCCAGACTTGTACAGGTTGACATTGGCTGACTCAGAGTCCTCGTTGTCTAGTATCCTGAGTTTCCACCCATCGCTTAACAGATGGGTAGTGTGTTAATATAGCACTGTGCCATGCCAGGGGATAGTCTGTGTGGAATATTAAGTTGCTTATGTTCCCATTTTTATAATAGTCAGCAAAAAGTGTTTCTTGATTTTCCATAAGGAGCTTCTTTTTGTACTCTTTTCGTGCCTTGTCATTTTTTACAACCAGAGGGTACTGTATGCTAATAACCTCTGAGAAGCGGGACGGGGCTTCTAAGGCCTCTGCATTTGGGTGGGGTAGACTGTGCGACTCTCCTGCCATCGTTGGGCTCAAGGGCTTCGACACCTCCCGCTTCACACCTCAGTGCTAATTGAAGTAGCAGTCAGATATGTTCTGTCCTAGCAAGCTTGGTAGCCTTAACATAGCCTTCAGTCCTTTATAATGTAAAATATATCATTGTAGTGTATTTTTCTTATTGGTTGTAAAAGTAGCTTCAGACTAAACATTACTCACTCAGTTCCAGGTTGGATGGTGTTTTCAGGGTTCTGTTGTTTGTTTGCCAGAGCATTTGCTGTATAGATTGGATCTCTGGTAGTAGGAATCCTTCCAGGTAATTCTGTCCAAAATCAGGTTGTTGGTTTGGAGTTTTGATTTGGAGTGAAGGTTATGTTGTGGAGGGTAGCATCCTGTATAGGTCCTTGCCGAAAAATCCAAGGTTATCTAACTCTAAATCTATATTTTTGTAAAAACATGCTGAAAAATTTGGGAGCTCATCTGTTCTCTCTCTCTCTCAATTCAATTTCAATTTTCAATTTTAAGGGCTTTATTGGCATGGGAAACGTATGTTAACATTGCCAAAGCAAGTGAAGTAGATAATAAACAAAAGTGAAATAAACAATAAATATTAACAGTAAACATTACACTCAGAAGTTCCAAAAGAATAAAGACATTTCAAATGTCATATTATGTCTATATACAGTGTTGTAACAATGTGCAAATAGTTAAAGTACAAATGGGAAAATAAATAAACATAAATATGGGTTGTATTTACAATGGTGTTTGTTCTTCACTGGTCTCTCTCTCTCTCTCTCTCTCTCTCTCTCCCTCTCTCTCTCTCTCTCTCTCTCTCTCTCTCTCTCTCTCTCTCTCTCTCCCCCCCCCCTCTCCCCCCCCCCCTCTCCCCCCTCTAGGGTAAAGCCTATGGTCAGATGCTGCTGGACCTCAAACTGACCGGTTTACCAGACCTCAAGTCTCTGGTCGACGGAGACGGAGAGAGAGGAAAAATACATGAATAAATATAGAGATATTGTTGGCCAATGGACAATCCTCATGATATTTCCTGCCTACACACATTGTTAATTCAGGAGTGTTAGAAGAAGAGAGGACATTATCTGTGTGTGGAGATATTCTCTGTACTGCATCTCAAATGGCACCCTATTCCCTATATAGTGCACTACTTTAGACCAGAGAATGGCACCCTATTCCCTATATAGTGCACTACTTTAGACCAGAGAATGGCACCCTATTCCCTATATAGTGCACTACTTTAGACCAGAGAATAGCACCCTATTCCCTATATAGTGCACTACTTTAGACCAGAACCCCATAAGGAATACAGTAGGGTGCAGTTTGGACTCAGACATGATCAGTTTGTGAAGATAATGCTCTGTATCATGACACTATGTGCATATCTCACTGTACACATTTGGACAGATAGACAGAAACAGGAGACAGGAAGGAAGATACTGATACTATATACCTTCTGGCCCACTTCCCACTTCCTGTTGAAGGAAGATTCTGTACCTTCTGGCCCACTTCCCACTTCCTGTTGAAGGAAGATTCTGTACCTTCTGGCCCACTTCCTGTTGAAGGAAGATTATGTACCTTCTGACCCACTTCCCACTTCCTGTTGAAGGAAGATTCTTTACCTTCTGGCCCACTTACCACTTCCTGTTGAAGGAAGATACTGTACCTTGTGGCCCACTTACCACTTCCTGTTGAAGGAAGATACTGTACCTTGTGGCCCACTTACCACTTCCTGTTGAAGGAAGATACTGGACCTTCTGGCCCACTTCCCACTTCGTGTTGAAGGATAATACTGTACCTTCTGGCCCACTTACCACTTCCTGTTTGTTATGATGAGTTTCTCTGGCATCAAGTAATTCAGGATGCAAGAGAATAGTTAAACACTTAGATGGAGAGTTGGTACAAAGTATTTAATATTTACGGTACCGGATTCAACATGACAAGCGGCACGTGAGAAGCCTATTGTCATTTGAATGACTTACATAGAAAACCTCTCAGATTATATACTGCTTTGTGAGCTAATTCCATCCAACAGTTGCCAACCATTATTGATTGTCACTCCCAACCACAATAGGATCACCCTATATGGTATCATGTTGCACACTAGTCAGGATATTCCATCACGTACTCCTTCAAAGATTAGCACCAGTGGCCCCCCCAGCTATCTTGGCCCGCATACCTTCTGGCACCCACCAGGAATGTTCTCATCCTCAAAATACTATGCAGCTCACAATATCAAACATTAACTAATCCTGTATAAAATACGTAATATCACTGTTAAAGGAAGATTCTGTACCTTCTGGCCCACTTCCCACTTCCTGTTGAAGGAAAATACTGTACCTTCTGGCCCACTTCCCACTTCCTGTTGAAGGAAGATACTGTACCTTCTGGCCCACTTACCACTTCCTGTTGAAGGAAGATACTGTACCTTCTGGCCCACTTCCCACTTCCTGTTGAAGGAATATACTGTACCTTCTGGCCCACTTACCACTTCCTGTTGAAGGAAGATACTGTACCTTCTGCCTCACTTACCACTTCCTGTTGAAGGAATATACTGTACCTTCTGGCCCACTTACCACTTCCTGTTGAAGGAATATACTGTACCTTCTGGCCCACTTACCACTTCCTGTTGAAGGAATATACTGTACCTTCTGGCCCACTTACCACTTCCTGTTGAAGGAAGATACTGTACCTTCTGCCTCACTTACCACTTCCTGTTGAAGGAAGATACTGTACCTTCTGGCCCACTTCCCACTTCCTGTTGAAGGAAGATACTGTACCTTCTGGCCCACTTACCACTTCCTGTTGAAGGAAGATACTGTACCTTCTGGCCCACTTACTACTTCCTGTTGAAGGAAGATACTGTACTTTCTGGCCCACTTACCACTTCCTGTTGAAGGAAGATACTGTACCTTCTGGCCCACTTACCACTTGCTTCAATGTTGGACAGACAACAACATATTTCTAGATGTTCCGAAACAAAGTAAAAACGCTCCTTGTTTTAGTTTCTTGTTCCAAAATATTCTTCCCAATGACTGAACACAACAAGGCGGAGTCTACCATAGTCTGAGGGTGTGTCCCAAAAATGTATACTGAACAAAAATATAAACACAACATGTAAAGTGTTGGTCCCATGTTTCATGAGCTGAAATAAAAGATCCCAGAAATTTTCCATATGCCCAAAAAGCTTATTTCTCTTCAATTTTGTGACCAAATTTGTTTACATCCCTGTTAGTGAGCATTTCTCCTTTGCCAAGATAATCCATCCACCTGACAGGTGTGGCATATCAAGAAGCTGATTTAACAGCATGATTATTACACAGGTGCACCTTGTGCTGGGGACAATAAAAGGCCACTCTAAAATGTGCAGTTTTATGCCACAGATGTCTCCAGTTTTGAGGGAGCGTGCAATTGGCATGCTGACTGCAGGAATGTCCACCAGAGACGTTGCCAGAGAATTGAATGTTCATTTTTCTACTATAACCTTCCTCCAAAGTCGTTTTAGAAAATTTGGCAGTACGTCCAACCGGCCTCACAACCACGCCAGTCCAGGACCTCCCCATCTGGCGTCTTCACCTGCGGGATCGTCTGAGACCAGCCACCCGGACAGCTGATGAAACTGAGGAGTATTTCTGTCTGTAATAAAGCCCTTTTTTGGGGAAAAACTCATTCTGATTGGCTGCGCCCCTGCCCAGTCATGTGAAATCCATAGATTAGGGCCTAATAAATAAAACAGATGTTACGTTTATAGTTTTGTTAAGTATAGTTGACATCGGGAAAGTTCTCTGTCATCTCTGCTTCTTTCACGGAGCAAAGACCTTCATTGGAGGTTTGAGCCCCAGACCGAGGGTGATTGACCATCATCTTGAACTTCTTCCATTTTCTAAAATTGCGCCAACAGTTGTTGCCTTCTCACCAAGCTGCTTGCCTATTGTCCTGTAGCCCATCCCAGCCTTGTGCAGGTCTACAATTTTATCCCTGATGTCCTTACACAGCTCTCTGGTCTTGGCCATTGTGGAGAGGTTGGAGTCTGTTTGATTGAGTGTGTGGACAGGTGTCTTTTATACAGGTAACGAGTTCAAACAGGTGCAGTTAATACAGGTAATGAGTGGAGAACAGGAGGGCTTCTTAAAGAAAAACTAACAGGTCTGTGAGAGCCGGAATTCTTACTGGTTGGTAGGTGATCAAATACTTATGTCATGCAATAAAATGCAAATTAATTACTTAAAAATCATACAATGTGATTTTCTGGATTTTTGTTTTAGATTCCGTCGCTCACAGTTGAAGTGTACCTATGATAAAAATTACAGACCTCTACATGCTTTGTAAGTAGGAAAACCTGCAAAATCGGCAGTGTATCAAATACTTGTTCTCCCCACTGTATATACACCTGTTCTGAAAGGCCCCAGAGTCTGCAACACCACTAAGCAAGGGGCACCACCAAGCAAGCGGCACCATGAAGACCAAGGAGCTCTCCAAACAGGTCAGGGACAAAGTTGTGGAGAAGTACAGATCAGGGTTGGGTTCAAAAAAAATATCAGAAACATTGAACATCCCACGGAGCACTATTAAATCCATTATTAAAAAATGGAAAGAATATGGCACCACAACAAACCTGCCAAGAGAGGGCCGCCCACCAAAACTCACGGACCAGGCAAGGAGGGCATTAATCAGAGGCAACAAAGAGACCAAAGATAACCCTGAAGGAGCTGCAAAGCTCCACAACGGAGATTGGAGTGTCTAGCCATAGGACCACTTTAAGCCGTACATACATAAACACACATATACAATTGAAGTCGGAAGTTTACATACACCATAGCCAAATACATTTAAACTCAGTTTTTCACAATTTCTGACATTTATCCTAGTAAAAAAATCCCTGTCTTAGGTCAGTTAGGATCACCACTTTATTTTAAGGATGTGAAATGTCAGAATAATAGTAGGGGAAATGATTTATTTCAGCTTTTATTTCTTTCATCACATTCCCAGTGGGTCAGAAGTTTACATACACTTAATTAGTATTTGGTAGCATTGCCTTTAAATTGTTTAACTTGGGTCAAACGTTTCAGGTAGCCTTCCACAAGCTTCCACCAATAAGTTGGGTGAGTTTTGGCCCATTCCTCCTGACAGAGCTGGTGTAACTGAGTCAGGTTTGTAGGCCTCCTTGCTCGCACACGCTTTTTCAGTTCTGCCCACACATTTTCTATAGGTTTGAGGTCAGGGTTTTGTGATGGCCACAACAATACCTTGACTTTGTTGTCCTTGAGCCATTTTGCCACAACTTTGGAAGTATGCTTGGGGTCATTGTCCATTTGGAAGACCCATTTGTGACCAAACTTTAACTTCCTGACTGATGTCTTGAGATGTTGCTTCAATATATCCACATAATTTCCCTTCCTCATGATGCCATCTATTTTGTGAAGTGCACCAGTCCCTCCTGCAGCAAAGCACCCCCACAGCATGATGCTGCCACCCCGTGCTTCATGGTTGGGATGGTGTTCTACGGCTTGCAAGCGACCCCCTTTTTCCTCCAAACATAACGATGGTCATTATGGCCAAACAGTTCTATTTTTGTTTCATCAGACCAGAGGACATTTCTCCAAAAAGTACGATCTTTGTCCCCATGTGCAGTTGCAAACCGTAGTCTGGCTTTTTTATGGCAGTTTTGGAGCAATGGCTTCTTCCTTGCTGAGCGGCCTTTCAGGTTATGTCGATATAGGACTTGTTTTACTGTGCATATAGATACTTTTGTACCTGTTTCTTCCAGCATCTTCACAAGGTCCTTTGCTGTTGTTCTTGGATTGAGTTGCATTTTTCGCACCAAAGTACGTTCATCTCTAGGAGACAGAACGCGTCTCCTTCCTGAGCGGTATGACGGCTGCGTGGTCCCATGGTGTTTATACTTGTGTACTATTGTTTGTACAGATGAACGTGGTACCTTCAGGCGTTTGGAAATGGCTCCCAAGGATGAACCAGACTTGTGGAGGTCTACAGTTTTTTTTTCTGAGGTCTTGGCTGATTTATTTTGATGTTCCCATGATTTCAAGCAAAGAGGCACTGAGTTTGAAGGTAGGCCTTGAAATACATCCACAGGTACACCTCCAATTGACTCAAATGATGTCAAATAGCCTATCAGAAGCTTCTAAAGCCATGACATAATTTTATGGAATTTTCCAAGCTGTTTAAGGCACAGTCAACTTAAGTGTATGTAAACATCTGACCCACTGGAATTGTGATACAGTGAATTATAAAGTGAAATAATCTGTCTGTAAACAATTGTTGGAAAAATTACTTGTGTCATGCACAAAGTAGATGTCCTAACTGACTTGCCAAAACTATAGTTTGTTAACAAGACATTTGTGGAGTGGTTGAAAAACAAGTTTAAATGACTCCAACCTAAGTGTATGTAAACTTCCGACTTCAACTGTAAATACATACATATCCTTTAAAAATATATATTTTCCTTTATTACTTTCCAACCCCGCCACCCTTTCCCCACTTGGAGTAAACTAGTGAACAACAACGCCTAGGCCTCTACTTCCAGCCCATACCCACTATCTACATTTTATGGACACAGTCAATTTTACAATAATTACATTTTGTTTGTTTTTTCTCCTGAACTTCTTCTACTCTCAACCTCTCCGATCATTTTCATGATGTCCATCTGGTTTGCTTCTATATGCCATATCTTTCTAACTGTGCTCTTTCACAAAAGCTCTCAACCTATAACCTTTATACTTATTATGGACACAGTATGCTTTACATTATTAGTTATCTTGTTGTTATTAGTTGTTGTTAGTTGTTATTAGTCCCATCCTTCAGCTCCATTCAACACCTCCCATCAATCTCTTAACACCATCCATGTAGGATTTATATTTGCCATATATATTTCAACTGTACTGTGATGTTTTACAAAAGTTCTGAACCTTTCTATTCTCATTGTTTCTACAGATTGTAAATTGAAAATAAACATTTTTGCTAAAATAATGATCGATTGACTATGACTTTTCAGATCACCCAGTAGTGCTATCTGCAGGGTTAGCTCCAGGTAAATATTGCAATCCTTCAGCCATTCCTGGACCTGTGTCCAAAAACAAGCTACAACATTTACAGTTACATTTACATTTTAGTCATTTAGGAGACGCTCTTATCCAGAGCGACTTACAGTTAGTGAGTGCATTTTTTTTCATATTGCCCCCCCGTGGGAAACGAACCCACAACCCTGCCGGCCAAACCCTCCCCTACCTTGGACGACGCTGGATCAATTGTGCACCGCCCATGGGTCTACAAATGGACAGTACCAAAACAAATGATCTAATGATTCTGTCTCTTCGCAGCAAAATCTGCAGAGCTGGGAAGATTGTATCCCCCATATAAATAACATTCTATTGGTTGCAAGAATTTTGTATAAGAATTTAAACTGAAAAATTCTAACGTTTTGAATCCTGCGTCGTTTTGCGTATCAGTTCATAAACCATGTGCCATGGAATCGGTACGTCAAAAATCTCTTCCCAACTATTTTGCAATCTATATGGGACGGCTGTCAATCCTTTGGTCCTTAAATGAAACTGCTATACTTTTTTATTTATCACAGTTTTCCTTAACCAATTATGTTCTTTAACGCAAGGCCGACAGAAAAGTTCCTTACTTTTTCCCCCTTCCACTTTCCTCTTCCATTTTTGCGGTAATGCTGCAATTATTTGGTTGTAATTTTGGGTAGAGCAGACATTTCCATATGTTTTTGTTAGCTGCATGTGCGACATAACTCCACCAGTCCTACCGATGATATCATTTACGAAGATTATACCTTTTTTAAACATTCTGTCAAAAAATAAAGTATTTTTGTCAATTAGTATATTTGAATTTAACCACTATTTGTTGCATTATTTGTTCTGTCGTTTCTGGAGGATTAAATTGAAATTGCAACCAACTTTCTATGGCTTGTTTTAGAAATAGTGATATTTGGGAGATGATTTCCTTTTCAAATAACTGAAAGTGAGAGGTTGTAATCTGAATAAAGGGGAAAAGGGCCGTTCTTGAACATAAGGGTGAGACAATCTTACTAATTTGCTAGAGAACCAGTTCAGATTTAAGTATAACGTTTTGTATGACTCTTTCCAAACACCCCGTCCGGCGAAGGAGTGGCGCCCTGTGTGGAAAATGATATGAGAAACAGTGACATACACTCTGAATGACCCAAAATGATGAATGCCATATTGGTCTTTCCCAGTCAAGTAGATTAATAGTAGGTCTACTATTGAAACAGATGCGTAAAATATTCACAGGTTTCAGATTTATCCTAATTTGTTTCAGGTTTTCACTCTCAAAGTCACGCTTTTTTAACAGAAAAACAACACAATTGTATGTTCTAAGTCCATATTAATGCTTAAACCACATTAAGAGACCACTTTTGACAGCTGGGAAAAATCTAAGAAATTCAGATTTTTTCCCGCTCCAGCTGTATCAACCTGTCTGTTAGTCAGGGGACTGACTCCATGACAAACCATCTCTCCTGTCCTCCAGCTGGATCAACCTGTCTGTTAGTCAGGGGACTCCATCTGTAGAAAAACAAGGTAGAGTTGATACACACAGCGTTGAATACATCATCAATGGTTGTTAGGTGAATTCCAGGACAGACAAGTTGAATCAAATCAAATCAAATTGTATTTGTCACATGCGCCGAATACAAGTGTAGACCTTACAGTGAAAATGCTTACTTACAAGCCCTTAACCAACAATGCAGATTTAAGAAAGAAAACATGTGTTAAGTAAAAAATAGATAAGTAACACATTTAAATAACAAAAAAATAGAAAATAAAAAAGTGATAGTATTCTGACCTATGACCAGATCAGATGACCAACCTGAAGTGGGACTGGTGGCTGGCCACGTACTGCCTCAGCCCACATACTGCCTCAGCCCACGTACTGCCTCAGCCCACGTACTGCCTCAGCCCACGTACTGCCTCAGCCCACGTACTGCCTCAGCCCACGTACTGCCTCAGCCTTCTGCTCCTGATATGGGGGCGGGGGTTTCCACGACACTGCTGAACAACAAATTAAACAATATCACTCAAACACAGCGCGAGAAAATAACTTCTCTCTAGTTTGGAAGTCATTATACTAATAGAGTGACTGTAAGTACAGAATAGATTCAGGCCGGTGACCCCGACGCCGTTACTATTGCCGCGTTCAAAACAACTGGGAACTCTGAAATCAATGACTTCAATGCGTTCAACTAACCTAGCCCTTGGTCATGACTCCCAGTTCCGTTATAGTAAAGGCAGAATGCCGCCAGGGCCTGAGTTATCGAGAGCAAGTCTAAACAAACAACATGCCTGTTCTCATAAAAGTAGCTAAAGCTACTTAACTAGCTACCTAACTCTGGGTTAGTTATCAATATCTTTGTCCGAGTTTAAATGAATTGGCTAGTTAGCTAGCATAGGGATCTTCTTAGCTAGCCAGTTTGAGTTTAAACATTACCGATAGCAAGCTGGCTAACGTTACATCCTATCAAACCTTATCGCCAGGGGCAACGTTAGCTATGCGACTCTTACCTTCTGACGTTACGTCACACTATCATAGCTAGCTAGCTACTCCCAGCCATCATGTCGTACATGTATTGGATGTAATCCATTCCTTGCCATCTTTCGCAATATTGTTGAATGCATTAGAACTTTGCACCAACTTTATGGAAGCCCATCTTCACCCCTATGCCGAGCAGACTTGACAACATGTCAGCTGGGGGCGGGACCACATCTTGTCTCTGGGACATCACTTGCAAAAGTAAGTGATTCATACCCAACCCATCCATACCCGTTGTGACGCCCTCACTTGCAAATCTCGTTTTTTTGACAAGACTGACTTTATGACCAAAATGTTCCTATTTATACTTTGTACTCCCATTTTGTAGTCAAAACCCTGACTGTCTCACAAGTCTCTCTGCTTTGTGTGTGTGTGTGTGTGTGTGTGTCGTAAAGCCCTGGAGCTCAGTAGCTGTCTCCAGTCTTTGACACAGGAAGTCCAGGGCCAAAAGGTCCAGCTGTCGAACAGGAGTGACGAGTTAAAAGGAGGAAGGCCAGTCACAAAAGAGTGTTTGTAAGACGGATTGGTGTGTGAGGCAGATTGTTGTGTGTGTGAGACCGATCGGTGTGTCTGTGTGAGATCGGTGTGTGTTAGCAGACGGGGACGGATGACTTTTACCTCCCTTGATCTTCTCTGACATCTCAGCTTCTGTGTGTGTGTGTGTGTGTGTGTGTGTGTGTGTGTGTGTGTCAGTGATGCGCGGGTTGACTTATAACCCGCAGTCCCCGCGGTTATATCCGTGGGGCAGGCGGGTTTAGGGTCATTAAACATTGCGTGGATGAAGGGTTGGTGGCTGGTTGAATAAAGAGAAAACAATACCTGAAAAAAATCCTTAAACGTATCATTCTTGTGCAATTTATATCTATAAGCTACAGTGAGTTTTTTTTTCTCATTATTTTAGGCTAACTGGCACAACTAGCTCTCACAGTCTCACGTCAGAATTAGACGTTCATCCATGTTTCTTAAAAGCCACATTTCGAAGTTGTTGCAAACATCACGGTTCAAAGTAGGGTTAATTTCAGGCTTTAACTACGAAAGGTTAAGGTTAAGGGTTAAGGTTTGGGATAGGCTTAAAACAAAAATCTCAAAAACAACTTTCTATCGATAGATTAAAACTTGCAACCTTTTGAATCAGAGGCAGACGTTTGCGCTCATCCCCAACGCTCTAGCAACACCAAAACCTACCTGAAGGTAACAGAACCTCCCTGTTGCCCCTAGTGGCCGGTTTCCACGTCATACCCCAACATCCTCAGACATGGATGGATGTCGAATACTGACTTGTATTACGGGTGACCGGGCTGATCTGGCATTAGTGCCTAAGCTTTAGCGCCAAATAGCCTACGCGCCAATTGCCAAATTCTTTTGGGAACAAGCAGAAAAGTTTTACATCGATTCATGGAGGCAAAAAGGACAATGTTGGAGTTTAATTCAATATGACAAAAGCTGTGAAATGGCGAGTTGAAAATAAAAAGAAGGGAGGGTCAGAACAGTAGTCTAATGTTATAGAATGGAGGGTCAGAACAGTAGTCTAATGTTATAGAAGGGAGGGTCAGAACATTAGTCTAATGTTATAGAAGGGAGGGTCAGAACAGTAGTCTAATGTTATAGAAGGGAGGGTCAGAACAGTAGTCTAATGTTATAGAGGGAGGGTCAGAACAGTAGTCTAATGTTATAGAAGGGAGGGCCAGAACAGTAGTCTAATGTTATAGAAGGGAGGGTCAGAACAGTAGTCTAATGTTATAGAAGGGAGGGTCAGAACAGTAGTCTAATGTTATAGAAGGGAGGGTCAGAACAGTAGTCTAATGTTATAGAAGGGAGGGTCAGAACAGTAGTCTAATGTTATAGAAGGGAGGGTCAGAACAGTAGTCTAATGTTATAGAAGGGAGGGTCAGAACAGTAGTCTAATGTTATAGAAGGGAGGGTCAGAACAGTAGTCTAATGTTATAGAAGGGAGGGTCAGAACAGTAGTCTAATGTTATAGAAGGGAGGGTCAGAACAGTAGTCTAATGTTATAGAAGGGAGGGTCAGAACAGTAGTCTAATGTTATAGAAGGGAGGGTCAGAACAGTAGTCTAATGTTATAGAAGGGAGGGTCAGGACAGTAGTCTAATGTTATAGAAGGGAGGGTCAGAACAGTAGTCTAATGTTATAGAAGGGAGGGTCAGAACAGTAGTCTAATGTTATAGAAGGGAGGGTCAGAACAGTAGTCTATTGTTATAGAAGGGAGGGTCAGAACAGTAGTCTAATGTTATAGAAGGGAGGGTCAGAACAGTAGTCTAATGTTATAGAAGGGAGGGTCAGAACAGTAGTCTAATGTTATAGAAGGGAGGGTCAGAACAGTAGTCTAATGTTATAGAAGGGAGGGTCAGAACAGTAGTCTAATGTTATAGAAGGGAGGGTCAGAACAGTAGTCTAATGTTATAGAAGGGAGGGTCAGAACAGTAGTCTAATGTTATAGAAGGGAGGGTCAGAACAGTAGTCTAATGTTATAGAAGGGAGGGTCAGAACAGTAGTCTAATGTTATAGAAGGGAGGGTCAGAACAGTAGTCTAATGTTATAGAAGGGATGGTCAGAACAGTAGTCTAATGTTATAGAAGGGAGGGTCTTAACAGTAGTCTAATGTTATAGAAGGGAGGGTCAGAACAGTAGTCTAATGTTATAGAAGGGATGGTCAGAACAATAGTCTAATGTTATAGAAGGGAGGGTCAGAACAGTAGTCTAATGTTATAGAAGGGAGGGTCAGAACAGTAGTCTAATGTTATAGAAGGGAGGGTCAGAACAGTAGTCTAATGTTATGGAAGGGAGGGTCAGAACAGTAGTCTAATGTTATAGAAGGGAGGGTCAGAACAGTAGTCTAATGTTATAGAAGGGAGGGTGAGAACAGTAGTCTAATGTTATAGAAGGGCGGGTCAGAACAGTAGTCTAATGTTATAGAAGGGAGGGTCAGAACAGTAGTCTATTATAGAAGGGAGGGTCAGAACAGTAGTCTAATGTTATAGAAGGGAGGGCCAGAACAGTAGTCTAATGTTATAGAAGGGAGGGTCAGAACAGTAGTCTAATGTTATAGAAGGGAGGGTCAGAACAGTAGTCTAATGTGGGCATTGCGTTCATCCACCTCTGGCCTGCTGGCCCCCCTACCTCTGCGGAAGCATAGTTCCCGCTCAGCCCAGTCAAAACTGTTCGCTGCTCTGGCACCCCAATGGTGGAACAAGCTCCCTCACGACGCCAGGACAGCGGAGTCACTCACCACCTTCCGGAGACATTTGAAACCCCACCTCTTTAAGGAATACCTGGGATAGGATAAAGTAATCCTTCTACCCCCCCCCCCCCCAAATTGTAAAGTGGTTATCCCACTGGCTATAGGGTGAATGCACCAATTTGTGAGTCGCTCTGGATTAGAGCGTCTGCTAAATGACGTAAATGTGCCCTTGAGCAAGGCACTTAACCCTAATTACTCCTGTAAGTCGCTCTGGATAAGAGCGTCTGCTAAATGACTAAAATGTAATGTAAATGTAATGTTATAGAAGGGAGGGTCAGAACAGTATTCTAATGTTATAGAAGGGAGGGTCAGAACAGTAGTCTAATGCTATAGAAGGGAGGGTCAGAACAGTAGTCTAATGTTGTAGAAGGGAGGATCAGAACAGTAGTCTAATGTTATAGAAGGGAGGGTCAGAACAGTAGTCTAATGTTATAGAAGGGAGGGTCAGAACAGTAGTCTAATGTTATAGAAGGGAGGGTCAGAACAGTAGTCTGATGTTATAGAAGGGAGGGTCAGAACAGTAGTCTATTGTTATAGAAGGGAGGGTCAGAACAGTAGTCTAATGTTATAGAAGGGAGGGTCAAAACAGTAATCTAATGTTATAGAAGGGAGGGTCAGAACAGTAGTCTAATGTTATAGAAGGGAGGGTCAGAACAGTAGTCTAATGTTATAGAAGGGAGGGTCAGAACAGTAGTCTAATGTTATAGAAGGGAGGGTCAGAACAGTAGTCTAATGTTATAGAAGGGAGGGTCAGAACAGTAGTCTGATGTTATAGAAGGGAGGGTCAGAACATTAGTCTAATGTTATAGAAGGGAGGGTCAGAACAGTAGTCTAATGTTATAGAAGGGAGGATCAGAACAGTAGTCTAATGTTATAGAAGGGAGGGTCAGAACAGTAGTCTAATGTTATAGAAGGGAGGGCCAGAACAGTAGTCTAATGTTATAGAAGGGAGGGTCAGAACAGTAGTCTAATGTTATAGAAGGGAGGGTCAGAACAGTAGTCTAATGTTATAGAAGGGAGGGTCAGAACAGTAGTCTAATGTTATAGAAGGGAGGGTCAGAACAGTAGCCTAATGTTATAGAAGGGAGGGTCAGAACAGTAGTCTAATGTTATAGAAGGGAGGGTCAGAACAGTAGTCTAATGTTATAGAAGGGAGGGTCAGAACAGTAGTCTAATGTTATAGAAGGGAGGGTCAGAACAGTAGTCTAATGTTATGGAAGGGAGGGTCTGAACAGTAGTCTAATGTTATGGAAGGGAGGGTCAGAACAGTAGTCTAATGTTATAGAAGGGAGGGTCAGAACAGTAGTCTAATGTTATAGAAGGGAGGGTCAGAACAGTAGTCTAATGTTATAGAAGGGAGGGTCAGAACAGTAGTCTAATGCTATAGAAGGGAGGGTCATAACAGTAGTCTAATGTTATAGAAGGGAGGGTCAGAACAGTAGTCTAATGTTATAGAAGGGAGGGTCAGAACAGTAGTCTAATGTTATAGAAGGGAGGGTCAGAACAGTAAACTAATGTTATAGAAGGGAGGGTCAGAACAGTAGTCTAATGTTATAGAAGGGAGGGTCGGAACAGTAGTCTAATGTTATAGAAGGGAGGGTCAGAACAGTAGTCTAATGTTAGAGAAGGGAGGGTCAGAACAGTAGTCTAATGTTATAGAAGGGAGGGTCAGAACAGTAGTCTAATGTTATATAAGGGAGGGTCAGAACAGTAGTCTAATGTTATAGAAGGGAGGGTCAGAACAGTAGTCTAATGTTATAGAAGGGGGGGCCAGAACAGTAGTCTAATGCGTGCGTGCGTGCGTGCGTGCGTGAGTCAGTCAGTCAGTCATAACAGAAGACCCTGGGCGGGACCAGGACAGAAAGGAGACGGAGAGCTGTTGGTCATCTCCTCATCATTCTACCCTTTTATCACCGCATCCCTGTCTTTGTGTGAGTCACCACACAAACACACACTTTCTTTCTTTCTCTCTCACCCATACACACACCAGTGGCGGACGGTGCTGTTTATGATGAGGGAGGACATTTATTTTTTCATGAGCATGGCCTTATTTCATTTATAGACTCTTTATGATGGGGGGTGGGGGGGGGACTAGACAGTTGAGTGACGTGGGCCGGCCCACTGGTTAGTACTGCATACTAATTTACTGTGGGACTTAGTACTGTCTACTACTTTACTGTGGGACTTAGTACTGTCTACTAATTTACTGTGGGACTTAGTACTGTCTACTAATTTACTGTGGGACTTAGCACTGGCTACTAATTTACTGTGGGACTTAGTACTGTCTACTAATTTACTGTGGGACTTAGTACTGGCTACTAATTTACTGTGGGACTTAGTACTGGCTACTAATTTACTGTGGGACTTAGTACTGTCTACTACTTTACTGTGGGACTTAGTACTGTCTACTACTTTACTGTGGGACTTAGTACTGTCTACTACTTTACTGTGGGACTTAGTACTGTCTACTAATTTACTGTGGGACTTAGTACTGTCTACTAATTTACTGTGGGACTTAGTACTGACTACTACTTTAACAGAGTGTGTTCCAGCCCTCCCTGAGCAGCCAGCCCTCCCTGAGAAGCAGCCAGCCCTCCCTGAGAAGCAGCCAGCCCTCCCTGAGCAGCCAGCCCTCCCTGAGAAGCAGCCAGCCCTCCCTGAGAAGCAGCCAGCCCTCCCTGAGAAGCAGCCAGCCCTCCCTGAGAAGCAGCCAGCCCTCCCTGAGCAGCCAGCCCTCCCTGAGAAGCAGCCAGCCCTCCCTGAGCAGCCAGCCCTCCCTGAGAAGCAGCCAGCCCTCCCTGAGAAGCAGCCAGCCCTCCCTGAGCAGCCAGCCCTCCCTGAGAAGCAGCCAGCCCTCCCTGAGAAGCAGCCAGCCCTCCCTGAGAAGCAGCCAGCCCTCCCTGAGAAGACAGTGTTCTATGTCTCAGTGAGTATTCTAGATGTTATACCTTCTTTGTTATATTCTAGGCTTCAGATGATGGGATGCTGTTCAATCGTGACAACTCAGAGTGTGTTCTGTAGAACTCTGATAATAGTACTGCATTAATGTACAATAGCTGTGCGGCAGCGAGGTGGTGGGCAGGTCTGGGTCAAAGTTCAAGGTCATTTTCTTTGTTCCAGTCCGTCTCTGGAGGAGAGGTGATGTGTGTAAGGGTTCATGCCTTAATAATTGGACAAAAGATCAGAATTGTGCTGCCTGTGTAAACGCAGCCTATGTAGATAATGTGATTCTCAGTATTTTATTAAAGAATGTGAAACAATGTTGTGTCTGTTTGCTGCTCTTCATTAAATCATGTATAGCTCTTCTTGGGCTATGGCCTAATATACATTAATTCATATTAGAATAATATATTATATGTGGCATATAGAATTCTGATCAGTTATGCAAATACAGTGAGGGAAAAAAGTATTTGATCCCCTGCTGATGTTGTACGTTTGCCCACTGACAAAGACATGAACAGTCTATAATTTTAATGGTAGGTTTATTTGAACAGTGAGAGACAGAATAACAACAAAAAAATCCAGAAAAACGCATGTCAAAAATGTTATAAATTGATTTGCATTTTAATGAGGGAAATAAGTATTTGACCCCTCTGCAAAACATGACTTAGTACTTGGTGGCAAAACCCTTGTTGGCAATCACAGAGGTCAGACGTTTCTTGTAGTTGGCCACCAGGTTTGCACACATCTCAGGAGGGATTTTCTCCCACTCCTCTTTGCAGATCTTCTCCAAGTCATTAAGGTTTCGAGCCTGACGTTTGGCAACTCGAACCTTCAGCTCCCTCCACAGATTTTCTATGGGAATAAGGTCTGGAGACTGGCTAGGCTACTCCAGGACCTTAATGTGCTACTCCTTTGTTGCTTTGGCCGTGTGTTTTGGGTCATTGTCATGCTGGAATACCCATCCACGACCCATTTTCAATGCCCTGGCTGAGGGAAGGAGGTTCTCACCCAAGATTTGACGGTACATGGCCCCGTCCATCGTCCCTTTAATGCGGTGAAGTTGTCCTGTCCCCTTAGCAGAAAAACACCCCCAAAGCATAATGTTTCCACCTCCATGTTTGACGGTGGGGATGGTGTTCTTGGGGTCATAGGCACCATTCCTCCTCCTCCAAACACGGCGAGTTGAGTTGATGCCAAAGAGCTCCATTTTGGTCTCATCTGACCACAACACTTTCACCCAGTTCTCCTCTGAATCAGTCAGATGTTCATTGGCAAACTTCAGAAGGCCCTGTATATGTGCTTTCTTGAGCAGGGGGACCTTGCGGGCGCTGCAGGATTTCAGTCCTTCACGGCGTAGTGTGTTACCAATTGTTTTCTTGGTGACTATGGTCCCAGCTGCTTTGAGATCATTGACAAGATCCACCCGTGTAGTTCTGGGCTGATTCCTCACCGTTCTCATGATCATTGCAACTCCACAAGGTGAGATCTTGCATGGAGCCCCAGGCCAAGGGAGATTGACAGTTATTTTGTGTTTCTTCCATTTGCGAATAATCGCACCAACTGTTGTCACCTCACCAAGCTGCTTGGCGATGGTCTTGTAGCCCATTCCAGCCTTGTGTAGGTCTACAATCTTGTCCCTGACATCCTTGGAGAGCTCTTTGGTCTTGGCCATGGTGGAGAGTTTGGAATCTGATTGATTGATTGCTTCTGTGGACAGGTGTCTTTTATACAGGTAACAAGCTGAGATTAGGAGCACTCCCTTTAAGAGTGTGCTCCTAATCTTAGCTCGTTACCTGTATAAAAGACACCTGGGAGCCAGAAATATTTCTGATTGAGAGGGGGTCAAATACTTATTTCCCTCATTAAAATGCAAATCAATTGATAACATTTTTGACATACGTTTTTCTGGATTTTTTTGTTGTTATTCTGTCTCTCACTGTTCAAATAAACCTACCATTAAAATTATAGACGGATCATTTCTTTGTCAGTGGGCAAACTTGCAAAATCAGCAGGGGATCAAATACTTTTTTCCCTCACTGTATACAATTCATGCGAAAATATTCAGATCTGGTAAAAGGCCGATGTTCGGTCGTTTCACATTTTTAAATAGTCTTTATCACATAACTATAGAAATGGAAACATTGTTGGGGTTACAGGCCACAAACCGAAGACAGAAGTGTTCCGGTTTACATAAATGAGATTAATTGGATTCTTTCTTTCATTTGTTCTGTTCTTATTTTCTCTCCTTTAAAAGAGACATCCATCATTCTGTTTCCATGGGAATGACTCTATAGATGAGTTCTCAACTGGGCGTAGGACATTCTGTGGTGTGTTTGTGTGTGTTTGCATGTGCACACGTGGGATGTTTGCGTGCATGCACGTGCGTGTGTTTGTTTTAGTGTGTGTGTATTTCAGTGTGTGTTCATTTCAGTGTGCGTGTATTTCAGTGTGTGTGTTTCAGTGTATGTGTATTTCAGTGTGTGTGTATTTCAGTGTGTGTGTATTTCAGTGTGTGTGTTTTTCAGTGTGTGTGTATTTCAGTGTATGTGTATTTCAGTGTGTGTGTATTTCAGTGTATGTGTGTGTGTTTGTTTTAGTGTGTGTATATTTCAGTGTATGTGTATTTCAGTGTGTGTGTATTTCAGTGTATGTGTATTTCAGTGTATGTGTGTGTGTTTGTTTCAGTATCTGTGTGGACATACTGTGGCTTCCATCCGTCTTCAACCACAATGAGATTCTGCATTCGACCACAGAACTATCACAACTAGAACTTTTAGAACTATCAGAACGAGAACGTTTAGAACTATCAGAAATAAAATGTTAAGAATTATCAGAACTAGATCTAGAACTAGAACTACCAGAAGTAGAACGTTTAGAACTATCAGAAATAGAAAGTTTAGAACTATCAGAACTATATCTAGAACTACCAGAAGTAGAACGTTTAGAACTATCAGAAAAAGAAAGTTTAGAACTATCAGAAATAGAATGTATAGAACGATTAGAACTAGAACTTTTAGAACGATCAGAAGTAGAACGTTTAGAACTATCAGAAGTAGAATGTTTAGAACTATAAGAACTAGAACGTTTAGAACTATCAGAACTATAATGTTTAGAACTATCAGAACTAAAATGTTTAGAACCATTAAAACTATCAGAACTAGAAAACTATCAAAACTAGAATGTTTAAAAATATCAAAACTACAATGTTTAGAACTATCAGAAATAGAACATTTAAAATATCAGACATAGAACGTTAAGAACTATCGGAACTATAATGTTTAGAACTAAACACTATTAGAAATATAATGTTTAGAACTATCAGAAATAGAAAGTTTAGAACTATCAGAACTAGATCTAGAACTACCAGAAGTAGAACGTTTAGAACTATCAGAAATATAACGTTTAGAACTATCAGGAGTAAAATGTTTAGAACTATCAGAACTAGAACTTTTAGAACGATCAGAAGTAGAACTTTTAGAACTATCAGAAATAGAAAATTTAGAACTATTAGAACTAGATCTAGAACTAGAACAACCAGAAGTAGAATGTTTAGAACTATCAGAAATAGAAAGTTTAGAACTATCAGAACTAGAATGTTTAGAACTATCAGAACTAGGATGTTTAGAACTATCAGAACTAGAACGTTTAAACTATCAGATGTAGAACGTTAACAACTATCAGAGCTAGAATGTTTAGAACTAAACACTATCAGAACTATAATGTTTAGAACTATCAGAAGTATAATGTTTAGAACTACCAGAAGTAGAACGTTTAGAACTATCAGAAATATAAAGTTTAGAACTAGATCTAGAACTACCAGAACTATAATGTTTAGAACTATCAGAAGTAGAACGTTTAGAACTATCAGAAATTAAAAGTTTAGAACTATCAGAACTAGATCTAGAACTACCAGAACTATATTGTTTAGAACTATCAGAAGTAAAATGTTTAGAACTATCAGAACTAAAAAGTTTAGAACTATCAGAAGTAGAAAGTTTAGAAATACCAGAACTAGAATGTTTAGAAATATCAGAACTAGAATGTTTAGAACTATCAGAACTAGAACATTTAGAACTATCAGAACTAGAATGTTTAGAACTATCAGAAATAGAATGTTTAGAACTAAACAGCATCAGAACTAGAACGTTTAGAACTATCAGAAGTAGAAAGTTTAGAACTATCATAACTAGAACTATTAAAACTATCAGAACTAGAACGTTTAGAGGTATCAGAAATAGAATGTTTAGAATTATCAGAACTAGAATGTTTAGAACTAAACAGCATCAGAACTAGAACGTTTAGAACTATCAGAAGTAGAAAGTTTAGAATTATCAGAAGTAGAAAGTTTAGAACTATCAGAACTAGAACTATTCAAACTATCAGAACTAGGACGTGTATAACTATCAGAACTAGAACGTTTAAACTATCACAACTAGAATGTTTAGAACCATTACAACTATCAGAACTAGAAAATTATCAGAACTAGAATGTTTTTTGAACTATCAGAACTATAATATTTAGAACTAAACACTATCAGAACTAGAATGTTTAGAACTGTGAGATGTAGAATGTTTAGAACTAAACGTTGTCAGAACTAGAACGTTTAGAACTATCAGAAGTAGAATGTTTAGAACTACCAGAACTAGAATGTTTAGAAATATCAGAATTAGAATGTTTAGAACTATCAGAACTAGAATGTTTAGAACTATCAGAACTATAATGTTTAGAACTATCAGAACTAGAATGTTTAGAACTAAACTTTGTCAGAACTAGAATGTTTAGAAATATCAGAACTAGAATGTTTAGAACTATCAGAACTAGAATGTTTAGAACTATCAGAACTAGAATGTTTAGAACTATCAGAACTAGAACATTTAGAACTATCAGAACAAGAAAATTTAGAACTATCACAAGTAGAACGTTTAGAACTGTCAGAAGTAGAAAGTTTAGAACTATCAGAAGTAGAATGTTTAGAACTATCAGAACTAGAATGTTTAGAACTAAACACCATCAGAACTAGAACTTTTAGAACTATCAGAAATTTAAAGTTTAGAACTATCAGAACTATAATGTTTAGAACTATCAGAACTAGAATTTTTAGAACTATCCGAACTAGAACGTTTAAACTATCACAACTAGAATGTTTAGAACCATTAAAACTATCAGAACTAGAAAATTATCAGAACTAGAATGTTTAGAACTATCAGAAATATAATGTTTAGAACTAAACAGCATCAGAACTAGAACGTTTAGAACTATCAGAACTAGAACGTTTTGAACTATCAGAACTAGAATGTTTTGAACTACCAGAACTAGAATGTTTAGAAATATCAGAACTAGAATGTTTAAAACTAAACGTTGTCAGAACTAGAACGTTTTGAACTATCAGAACTAGAATGTTTAGAACTATCAGAACTAGAATGTTTAGAACTATCAGAACTAGAACATTTAGAACTATCAGAACTAGAATGTTTAGAACTATCAGAACTAGAATGTTTAGAACTAAACGTTGTCAGAACTAGAATGTTTAGAACTACCAGAACTAGAATGTTTAGAACTAAACGTTGTCAGAACTAGAACGTTTAGAACTATCAAAACTAGAATGTTTAGAACTATCAGAACTAGAATGTTTAGAACTAAACGTTGTCAGAACTAGAATGTTTAGAACTATCAGAACTAGAATGTTTAGAAATATCAGAACTAGAATGTTTAGAACTATCAGAACTAGAATGTTTAGAACTATCAGAACTAGAATGTTTAGAACTATCAGAACTAGAATGTTTAGAACTATCAGAACTAGAACATTTAGAACTATCAGAACAAGAAAATTTAGAACTATCACAAGTAGAACGTTTAGAACTGTCAGAAGTAGAAAGTTTAGAACTATCAGAAGTAGAATGTTTAGAACTATCAGAACTAGAATGTTTAGAACTAAACACCATCAGAACTAGAACTTTTAGAACTATCAGAAATTTAAAGTTTAGAACTATCAGAACTATAATGTTTAGAACTATCAGAACTAGAATTTTTAGAACTATCCGAACTAGAACGTTTAAACTATCACAACTAGAATGTTTAGAACCATTAAAACTATCAGAACTAGAAAATTATCAGAACTAGAATGTTTAGAACTATCAGAAATATAATGTTTAGAACTAAACAGCATCAGAACTAGAACGTTTAGAACTATCAGAACTAGAACGTTTTGAACTATCAGAACTAGAATGTTTTGAACTACCAGAACTAGAATGTTTAGAAATATCAGAACTAGAATGTTTAAAACTAAACGTTGTCAGAACTAGAACGTTTTGAACTATCAGAACTAGAATGTTTAGAACTATCAGAACTAGAATGTTTAGAACTATCAGAACTAGAACATTTAGAACTATCAGAACTAGAATGTTTAGAACTATCAGAACTAGAATGTTTAGAACTAAACGTTGTCAGAACTAGAATGTTTAGAACTACCAGAACTAGAATGTTTAGAACTAAACGTTGTCAGAACTAGAACGTTTAGAACTATCAAAACTAGAATGTTTAGAACTATCAGAACTAGAATGTTTAGAACTAAACGTTGTCAGAACTAGAATGTTTAGAACTATCAGAACTAGAATGTTTAGAACTATCAGAACTAGAACGTTTAGAACTATCAGAAATATAACGTTTAGAACTATCAGGAGTAAAATGTTTAGAACTATCAGAACTAGAACTTTTAGAACGATCAGAAGTAGAACTTTTAGAACTATCAGAAATAGAAAATTTAGAACTATTAGAACTAGATCTAGAACTAGAACAACCAGAAGTAGAATGTTTAGAACTATCAGAAATAGAAAGTTTAGAACTATCAGAACTAGAATGTTTAGAACTATCAGAACTAGGATGTTTAGAACTATCAGAACTAGAACGTTTAAACTATCAGATGTAGAACGTTAACAACTATCAGAGCTAGAATGTTTAGAACTAAACACTATCAGAACTATAATGTTTAGAACTATCAGAAGTATAATGTTTAGAACTACCAGAAGTAGAACGTTTAGAACTATCAGAAATATAAAGTTTAGAACTAGATCTAGAACTACCAGAACTATAATGTTTAGAACTATCAGAAGTAGAACGTTTAGAACTATCAGAAATATAAAGTTTAGAACTATCAGAACTAGATCTAGAACTACCAGAACTATATTGTTTAGAACTATCAGAAGTAAAATGTTTAGAACTATCAGAACTAAAAAGTTTAGAACTATCAGAAGTAGAAAGTTTAGAAATACCAGAACTAGAATGTTTAGAAATATCAGAACTAGAATGTTTAGAACTATCAGAACTAGAACATTTAGAACTATCAGAACTAGAATGTTTAGAACTATCAGAAATAGAATGTTTAGAACTAAACAGCATCAGAACTAGAACGTTTAGAACTATCAGAAGTAGAAAGTTTAGAACTATCATAACTAGAACTATTAAAACTATCAGAACTAGAACGTTTAGAGGTATCAGAAATAGAATGTTTAGAATTATCAGAACTAGAATGTTTAGAACTAAACAGCATCAGAACTAGAACGTTTAGAACTATCAGAAGTAGAAAGTTTAGAATTATCAGAAGTAGAAAGTTTAGAACTATCAGAACTAGAACTATTCAAACTATCAGAACTAGGACGTGTATAACTATCAGAACTAGAACGTTTAAACTATCACAACTAGAATGTTTAGAACCATTACAACTATCAGAACTAGAAAATTATCAGAACTAGAATGTTTTTTGAACTATCAGAACTATAATATTTAGAACTAAACACTATCAGAACTAGAATGTTTAGAACTGTGAGATGTAGAATGTTTAGAACTAAACGTTGTCAGAACTAGAACGTTTAGAACTATCAGAAGTAGAATGTTTAGAACTACCAGAACTAGAATGTTTAGAAATATCAGAATTAGAATGTTTAGAACTATCAGAACTAGAATGTTTAGAACTATCAGAACTATAATGTTTAGAACTATCAGAACTAGAATGTTTAGAACTAAACTTTGTCAGAACTAGAATGTTTAGAAATATCAGAACTAGAATGTTTAGAACTATCAGAACTAGAATGTTTAGAACTATCAGAACTAGAATGTTTAGAACTATCAGAACTAGAACATTTAGAACTATCAGAACAAGAAAATTTAGAACTATCACAAGTAGAACGTTTAGAACTGTCAGAAGTAGAAAGTTTAGAACTATCAGAAGTAGAATGTTTAGAACTATCAGAACTAGAATGTTTAGAACTAAACACCATCAGAACTAGAACTTTTAGAACTATCAGAAATTTAAAGTTTAGAACTATCAGAACTATAATGTTTAGAACTATCAGAACTAGAATTTTTAGAACTATCCGAACTAGAACGTTTAAACTATCACAACTAGAATGTTTAGAACCATTAAAACTATCAGAACTAGAAAATTATCAGAACTAGAATGTTTAGAACTATCAGAAATATAATGTTTAGAACTAAACAGCATCAGAACTAGAACGTTTAGAACTATCAGAACTAGAACGTTTTGAACTATCAGAACTAGAATGTTTTGAACTACCAGAACTAGAATGTTTAGAAATATCAGAACTAGAATGTTTAAAACTAAACGTTGTCAGAACTAGAACGTTTTGAACTATCAGAACTAGAATGTTTAGAACTATCAGAACTAGAATGTTTAGAACTATCAGAACTAGAACATTTAGAACTATCAGAACTAGAATGTTTAGAACTATCAGAACTAGAATGTTTAGAACTAAACGTTGTCAGAACTAGAATGTTTAGAACTACCAGAACTAGAATGTTTAGAACTAAACGTTGTCAGAACTAGAACGTTTAGAACTATCAAAACTAGAATGTTTAGAACTATCAGAACTAGAATGTTTAGAACTAAACGTTGTCAGAACTAGAATGTTTAGAACTATCAGAACTAGAATGTTTAGAACTATCAGAACTAGAACGTTTAGAACTATCAGAAATATAACGTTTAGAACTATCAGGAGTAAAATGTTTAGAACTATCAGAACTAGAACTTTTAGAACGATCAGAAGTAGAACTTTTAGAACTATCAGAAATAGAAAATTTAGAACTATTAGAACTAGATCTAGAACTAGAACAACCAGAAGTAGAATGTTTAGAACTATCAGAAATAGAAAGTTTAGAACTATCAGAACTAGAATGTTTAGAACTATCAGAACTAGGATGTTTAGAACTATCAGAACTAGAACGTTTAAACTATCAGATGTAGAACGTTAACAACTATCAGAGCTAGAATGTTTAGAACTAAACACTATCAGAACTATAATGTTTAGAACTATCAGAAGTATAATGTTTAGAACTACCAGAAGTAGAACGTTTAGAACTATCAGAAATATAAAGTTTAGAACCAGATCTAGAACTACCAGAACTATAATGTTTAGAACTATCAGAAGTAGAACGTTTAGAACTACCAGAACTATAATGTTTAGAACTATCAGAAGTAGAAAGTTTAGAATTATCAGAAGTAGAAAGTTTAGAACTATCAGAACTAGAACTATTCAAACTATCAGAACTAGGACGTGTATAACTATCAGAACTAGAACGTTTAAACTATCACAACTAGAATGTTTAGAACCATTACAACTATCAGAACTAGAAAATTATCAGAACTAGAATGTTTTTTGAACTATCAGAACTATAATATTTAGAACTAAACACTATCAGAACTAGAATGTTTAGAACTGTGAGATGTAGAATGTTTAGAACTAAACGTTGTCAGAACTAGAACGTTTAGAACTATCAGAAGTAGAATGTTTAGAACTACCAGAACTAGAATGTTTAGAAATATCAGAATTAGAATGTTTAGAACTATCAGAACTAGAATGTTTAGAACTATCAGAACTATAATGTTTAGAACTATCAGAACTAGAATGTTTAGAACTAAACTTTGTCAGAACTAGAATGTTTAGAAATATCAGAACTAGAATGTTTAGAACTATCAGAACTAGAATGTTTAGAACTATCAGAACTAGAATGTTTAGAACTATCAGAACTAGAACATTTAGAACTATCAGAACAAGAAAATTTAGAACTATCACAAGTAGAACGTTTAGAACTGTCAGAAGTAGAAAGTTTAGAACTATCAGAAGTAGAATGTTTAGAACTATCAGAACTAGAATGTTTAGAACTAAACACCATCAGAACTAGAACTTTTAGAACTATCAGAAATTTAAAGTTTAGAACTATCAGAACTATAATGTTTAGAACTATCAGAACTAGAATTTTTAGAACTATCCGAACTAGAACGTTTAAACTATCACAACTAGAATGTTTAGAACCATTAAAACTATCAGAACTAGAAAATTATCAGAACTAGAATGTTTAGAACTATCAGAAATATAATGTTTAGAACTAAACAGCATCAGAACTAGAACGTTTAGAACTATCAGAACTAGAACGTTTTGAACTATCAGAACTAGAATGTTTTGAACTACCAGAACTAGAATGTTTAGAAATATCAGAACTAGAATGTTTAAAACTAAACGTTGTCAGAACTAGAACGTTTTGAACTATCAGAACTAGAATGTTTAGAACTATCAGAACTAGAATGTTTAGAACTATCAGAACTAGAACATTTAGAACTATCAGAACTAGAATGTTTAGAACTATCAGAACTAGAATGTTTAGAACTAAACGTTGTCAGAACTAGAATGTTTAGAACTACCAGAACTAGAATGTTTAGAACTAAACGTTGTCAGAACTAGAACGTTTAGAACTATCAAAACTAGAATGTTTAGAACTATCAGAACTAGAATGTTTAGAACTAAACGTTGTCAGAACTAGAATGTTTAGAACTATCAGAACTAGAATGTTTAGAACTATCAGAACTAGAACGTTTAGAACTATCAGAAATATAACGTTTAGAACTATCAGGAGTAAAATGTTTAGAACTATCAGAACTAGAACTTTTAGAACGATCAGAAGTAGAACTTTTAGAACTATCAGAAATAGAAAATTTAGAACTATTAGAACTAGATCTAGAACTAGAACAACCAGAAGTAGAATGTTTAGAACTATCAGAAATAGAAAGTTTAGAACTATCAGAACTAGAATGTTTAGAACTATCAGAACTAGGATGTTTAGAACTATCAGAACTAGAACGTTTAAACTATCAGATGTAGAACGTTAACAACTATCAGAGCTAGAATGTTTAGAACTAAACACTATCAGAACTATAATGTTTAGAACTATCAGAAGTATAATGTTTAGAACTACCAGAAGTAGAACGTTTAGAACTATCAGAAATATAAAGTTTAGAACCAGATCTAGAACTACCAGAACTATAATGTTTAGAACTATCAGAAGTAGAACGTTTAGAACTATCAGAAATATAAAGTTTAGAACTATCAGAACTAGATCTAGAACTACCAGAACTATATTGTTTAGAACTATCAGAAGTAAAATGTTTAGAACTATCAGAACTAAAAAGTTTAGAACTATCAGAAGTAGAAAGTTTAGAAATACCAGAACTAGAATGTTTAGAAATATCAGAACTAGAATGTTTAGAACTATCAGAACTAGAACATTTAGAACTATCAGAACTAGAATGTTTAGAACTATCAGAAATAGAATGTTTAGAACTAAACAGCATCAGAACTAGAACGTTTAGAACTATCAGAAGTAGAAAGTTTAGAACTATCATAACTAGAACTATTAAAACTATCAGAACTAGAACGTTTAGAGGTATCAGAAATAGAATGTTTAGAATTATCAGAACTAGAATGTTTAGAACTAAACAGCATCAGAACTAGAACGTTTAGAACTATCAGAAGTAGAAAGTTTAGAATTATCAGAAGTAGAAAGTTTAGAACTATCAGAACTAGAACTATTCAAACTATCAGAACTAGGACGTGTATAACTATCAGAACTAGAACGTTTAAACTATCACAACTAGAATGTTTAGAACCATTACAACTATCAGAACTAGAAAATTATCAGAACTAGAATGTTTTTTGAACTATCAGAACTATAATATTTAGAACTAAACACTATCAGAACTAGAATGTTTAGAACTGTGAGATGTAGAATGTTTAGAACTAAACGTTGTCAGAACTAGAACGTTTAGAACTATCAGAAGTAGAATGTTTAGAACTACCAGAACTAGAATGTTTAGAAATATCAGAACTAGAATGTTTAGAACTATCAGAACTAGAATGTTTAGAACTATCAGAACTAGAATGTTTAGAACTATCAGAACTAGAATGTTTAGAACTAAACTTTGTCAGAACTAGAATGTTTAGAAATATCAGAACTAGAATGTTTAGAACTATCAAAACTAGAATGTTTAGAACTATCAGAACTAGAATGTTTAGAACTAAACGTTGTCAGAACTAGAATGTTTAGAACTATCAGAACTAGAATGTTTAGAACTATCAGAACTAGAACGTTTAGAACTATCAGAAATATAACGTTTAGAACTATCAGGAGTAAAATGTTTAGAACTATCAGAACTAGAACTTTTAGAACGATCAGAAGTAGAACTTTTAGAACTATCAGAAATAGAAAATTTAGAACTATTAGAACTAGATCTAGAACTAGAACAACCAGAAGTAGAATGTTTAGAACTATCAGAAATAGAAAGTTTAGAACTATCAGAACTAGAATGTTTAGAACTATCAGAACTAGGATGTTTAGAACTATCAGAACTAGAACGTTTAAACTATCAGATGTAGAACGTTAACAACTATCAGAGCTAGAATGTTTAGAACTAAACACTATCAGAACTATAATGTTTAGAACTATCAGAAGTATAATGTTTAGAACTACCAGAAGTAGAACGTTTAGAACTATCAGAAATGTAAAGTTTAGAACTAGATCTAGAACTACCAGAACTATAATGTTTAGAACTATCAGAAGTAGAACGTTTAGAACTATCAGAAATATAAAGTTTAGAACTATCAGAACTAGATCTAGAACTACCAGAACTATATTGTTTAGAACTATCAGAAGTAAAATGTTTAGAACTATCAGAACTAAAAAGTTTAGAACTATCAGAAGTAGAAAGTTTAGAAATACCAGAACTAGAATGTTTAGAAATATCAGAACTAGAATGTTTAGAACTATCAGAACTAGAACATTTAGAACTATCAGAACTAGAATGTTTAGAACTATCAGAAATAG
The DNA here is from genome assembly GCF_964263955.1 of Coregonus lavaretus. Classification (NCBI taxonomy): domain Eukaryota; kingdom Metazoa; phylum Chordata; class Actinopteri; order Salmoniformes; family Salmonidae; genus Coregonus; species Coregonus lavaretus. The sequence goes on along the minus strand of NW_028163835.1, from coordinate 271,152 downwards.
AATGTTTAGAACTAAACAGCATCAGAACTAGAACGTTTAGAACTATCAGAAGTAGAAAGTTTAGAACTATCATAACTAGAACTATTAAAACTATCAGAACTAGAACGTTTAGAGGTATCAGAAATAGAATGTTTAGAATTATCAGAACTAGAATGTTTAGAACTAAACAGCATCAGAACTAGAACGTTTAGAACTATCAGAAGTAGAAAGTTTAGAATTATCAGAAGTAGAAAGTTTAGAACTATCAGAACTAGAACTATTCAAACTATCAGAACTAGGACGTGTATAACTATCAGAACTAGAACGTTTAAACTATCACAACTAGAATGTTTAGAACCATTACAACTATCAGAACTAGAAAATTATCAGAACTAGAATGTTTTTTGAACTATCAGAACTATAATATTTAGAACTAAACACTATCAGAACTAGAATGTTTAGAACTGTGAGATGTAGAATGTTTAGAACTAAACGTTGTCAGAACTAGAACGTTTAGAACTATCAGAAGTAGAATGTTTAGAACTACCAGAACTAGAATGTTTAGAAATATCAGAACTAGAATGTTTAGAACTATCAGAACTAGAATGTTTAGAACTATCAGAACTAGAATGTTTAGAACTATCAGAACTAGAATGTTTAGAACTAAACTTTGTCAGAACTAGAATGTTTAGAAATATCAGAACTAGAATGTTTAGAACTATCAGAACTAGAATGTTTAGAACTATCAGAACTAGAATGTTTAGAACTATCAGAACTAGAACATTTAGAACTATCAGAACAAGAAAATTTAGAACTATCACAAGTAGAACGTTTAGAACTGTCAGAAGTAGAAAGTTTAGAACTATCAGAAGTAGAATGTTTAGAACTATCAGAACTAGAATGTTTAGAACTAAACACCATCAGAACTAGAACTTTTAGAACTATCAGAAATTTAAAGTTTAGAACTATCAGAACTATAATGTTTAGAACTATCAGAACTAGAATTTTTAGAACTATCCGAACTAGAACGTTTAAACTATCACAACTAGAATGTTTAGAACCATTAAAACTATCAGAACTAGAAAATTATCAGAACTAGAATGTTTAGAACTATCAGAAATATAATGTTTAGAACTAAACAGCATCAGAACTAGAACGTTTAGAACTATCAGAACTAGAACGTTTTGAACTATCAGAACTAGAATGTTTTGAACTACCAGAACTAGAATGTTTAGAAATATCAGAACTAGAATGTTTAAAACTAAACGTTGTCAGAACTAGAACGTTTTGAACTATCAGAACTAGAATGTTTAGAACTATCAGAACTAGAATGTTTAGAACTATCAGAACTAGAACATTTAGAACTATCAGAACTAGAATGTTTAGAACTATCAGAACTAGAATGTTTAGAACTAAACGTTGTCAGAACTAGAACGTTTAGAACTATCAAAACTAGAATGTTTAGAACTATCAGAACTAGAATGTTTAGAACTAAACGTTGTCAGAACTAGAATGTTTAGAACTATCAGAACTAGAATGTTTAGAACTATCAGAACTAGAATGTTTAGAACTACCAGAACTAGAATGTTTAGAACTAAACACCATCAGAACTAGAATGTTTAGAAATATTAAAATTATCAGAACTAGAATGTTTTTTGAACTATCAGAACTATAATGTTTAGAACTAAACACTATTAGACCTAGAATGTTTAGAACTATGAGATGTAGAATGTTTAGAACTAAACGTTGTCAGAACTAGAAAGTTTAGAACTATCAGAACTAGAATGTTTAGAACTATCAGAACTAGAACGTTTTGAACTATCAGAACTAGAATGTTTTGAACTACCAGAAGTGGTAGTTTAGAACTAAACGTTGTCAGAACTAGAACGTTTAGAACTATCAGAACTAGAATGTTTAGAACTATCAGAACTAGAATGTTTAGAACTAAACGTTGTCAGAACTAGAACGTTTAGAACTATCAGAACTAGAATATTTAGAACCATCAGAACTAGAATGTTTAAAACTAAACACCATCAGAACTAGAATGTTTAGAACTATCAGAACTAGAATGTTTAGAACTATTAAAACTATCAGAACTAGAACATTTAGAACTATCAGAACTAGAAAGTTTAGAACTATCAGAACTAGAACATTTAGAACTATCAGAACTAGAATGTTTAGAACTAAACATTTTCAGAACTAGAACGTTTAGAACTATCAGAACTAGAACGTTTAGAACTATCAGAAGTAGAAAGTTTAGAACTATCATAACTAGAACTATTAAAACTATCAGAACTAGAACGTTTAGAGGTATCAGAAATAGAATGTTTAGAACTATCAGAACTAGAATGTTTAGAACTAAACAGCATCAGAACTAGAACGTTTAGAACTATCAGAAGTAGAAAGTTTAGAATTATCAGAAGTAGAAAGTTTAGAACTATCAGAACTAGAATTATTCAAACTATCAGAACTAGGACGTGTATAACTATCAGAACTAGAACATTTAGAACTATCAGAACTAGAACGTTTAAACTATCACAACTAGAATGTTTAGAACCATTAAAACTATCAGAACTAGAAAATTATCAGAACTAGAATGTTTTTTGAACTATCAGAACTATAATGTTTAGAACTAAACACTATCAGAACTAGAATGTTTAGAACTAAACGTTGTCAGAACTAGAATGTTTAGAACTACCAGAACTAGAATTTTTAGAACTAAACGTTGTCAGAACTAGAACGTTTAGAACTATCAAAACTAGAATGTTTAGAACTATCAGAACTAGAATGTTTAGAACTAAACGTTGTCAGAACTAGAATGTTTAGAACTATCAGAACTAGAATGTTTAGAACTATCAGAACTAGAATGTTTAGAACTACCAGAACTAGAATGTTTAGAACTAAACACCATCAGAACTAGAATGTTTAGAAATATTAAAATTATCAGAACTAGAATGTTTTTTGAACTATCAGAACTATAATGTTTAGAACTAAACACTATTAGACCTAGAATGTTTAGAACTATGAGATGTAGAATGTTTAGAACTAAACGTTGTCAGAACTAGAAAGTTTAGAACTATCAGAAATAGAATGTTTAGAACTATCAGAACTAGAACGTTTTGAACTATCAGAACTAGAATGTTTTGAACTACCAGAAGTGGTAGTTTAGAACTAAACGTTGTCAGAACTAGAACGTTTAGAACTATCAGAACTAGAATGTTTAGAACTATCAGAACTAGAATGTTTAGAACTAAACGTTGTCAGAACTAGAACGTTTAGAACTATCAGAACTAGAATATTTAGAACCATCAGAACTAGAATGTTTAGAACTAAACACCATCAGAACTAGAATGTTTAGAACTATCAGAACTAGAATGTTTAGAACTATTAAAACTATCAGAACTAGAACATTTAGAACTATCAGAACTAGAAAGTTTAGAACTATCAGAACTAGAACATTTAGAACTATCAGAACTAGAATGTTTAGAACTAAACATTTTCAGAACTAGAACATTTAGAACTATCAGAACTAGAACGTTTAGAACTATCAGAAGTAGAAAGTTTAGAACTATCATAACTAGAACTATTAAAACTATCAGAACTAGAACGTTTAGAGCTATCAGAAATAGAATGTTTAGAACTATCAGAACTAGAATGTTTAGAACTAAACAGCATCAGAACTAGAACGTTTAGAACTATCAGAAGTAGAAAGTTTAGAATTATCAGAAGTAGAAAGTTTAGAACTATCAGAACTAGAATTATTCAAACTATCAGAACTAGGACGTGTATAACTATCAGAACTAGAACATTTAGAACTATCAGAACTAGAACGTTTAAACTATCACAACTAGAATGTTTAGAACCATTAAAACTATCAGAACTAGAAAATTATCAGAACTAGAATGTTTTTTGAACTATCAGAACTATAATGTTTAGAACTAAACACTATCAGAACTAGAATGTTTAGAACTATGAGATGAGATGTAGAATGTTTAGAACTAAACGTTGTCAGAACTAGAACGTTTAGAACTATCAAAAGTAGAATGTTTAGAACTACCAGAACTAGAATGTTTAGAAATATCAGAACTAGAATGTTTAGAACTATCAGAACTAGAATGTTTAGAACTATCAGAACTAGAACATTTAGAACTATCAGAACAAGAAAATTTAGAACTATCACAAGTAGAACGTTTAGAACTGTCAGAAGTAGAAAGTTTAGAACTATCAGAAGTAGAATGTTTAGAACTATCAGAACTAGAATGTTTAGAACTAAACACGATCAGAACTAGAACTTTTAGAACTATCAGAAATTTAAAGTTTAGAACTAACAGAACTATAATGTTTAGAACTATCAGAACTAGAATTTTTAGAACTATCAGAACTAGAACGTTTAAACTATCACAACTAGAATGTTTAGAACCATTAAAACTATCAGAACTAGAAGATTATCAGAACTAGAATGTTTAGAACTATCAGAAATAGAATGTTTAGAACTAAACACTATTAGACCTAGAATGTTTAGAACTATGAGATGTAGAATGTTTAGAACTAAACGTTGTCAGAACTAGAAAGTTTAGAACTATCAGAACTAGAATGTTTAGAACTATCAGAACTAGAACGTTTTGAACTATCAGAACTAGAATGTTTTGAACTACCAGAAGTGGTAGTTTAGAACTAAACGTTGTCAGAATTAGAACGTTTAGAACTATCAGAACTAGAAAGTTTAGAACTATCAGAACTAGAACATTTAGAACTATCAGAACTAGAATGTTTAGAACTAAACATTTTCAGAACTAGAACATTTAGAACTATCAGAACTAGAACGTTTAGAACTATCAGAAGTAGAAAGTTTAGAACTATCATAACTAGAACTATTAAAACTATCAGAACTAGAACGTTTAGAGGTATCAGAAATAGAATGTTTAGAACTATCAGAACTAGAATGTTTAGAACTAAACAGCATCAGAACTAGAACGTTTAGAACTATCAGAAGTAGAAAGTTTAGAATTATCAGAAGTAGAAAGTTTAGAACTATCAGAACTAGAATTATTCAAACTATCAGAACTAGGACGTGTATAACTATCAGAACTAGAACATTTAGAACTATCAGAACTAGAACGTTTAAACTATCACAACTAGAATGTTTAGAACCATTAAAACTATCAGAACTAGAAAATTATCAGAACTAGAATGTTTTTTGAACTATCAGAACTATAATGTTTAGAACTAAACACTATCAGAACTAGAATGTTTAGAACTATGAGATGAGATGTAGAATGTTTAGAACTAAACGTTGTCAGAACTAGAACGTTTAGAACTATCAGAAGTAGAATGTTTAGAACTACCAGAACTAGAATGTTTAGAAATATCAGAACTAGAATGTTTAGAACTATCAGAACTAGAATGTTTAGAACTATCAGAACTAGAACATTTAGAACTATCAGAACAAGAAAATTTAGAACTATCACAAGTAGAACGTTTAGAACTGTCAGAAGTAGAAAGTTTAGAACTATCAGAAGTAGAATGTTTAGAACTATCAGAACTAGAATGTTTAGAACTAAACACGATCAGAACTAGAACTTTTAGAACTATCAGAAATTTAAAGTTTAGAACTAACAGAACTATAATGTTTAGAACTATCAGAACTAGAATTTTTAGAACTATCAGAACTAGAACGTTTAAACTATCACAACTAGAATGTTTAGAACCATTAAAACTATCAGAACTAGAAGATTATCAGAACTAGAATGTTTAGAACTATCAGAAATAGAATGTTTAGAACTAAACACTATTAGACCTAGAATGTTTAGAACTATGAGATGTAGAATGTTTAGAACTAAACGTTGTCAGAACTAGAAAGTTTAGAACTATCAGAACTAGAATGTTTAGAACTATCAGAACTAGAACGTTTAGAACTATCAGAACTAGAATGTTTAGAACTATCAGAACTAGAATGTTTAGAACTAAACGTTGTCAGAACTAGAACGTTTAGAACTATCAGAACTAGAATATTTAGAACCATCAGAACTAGAATGTTTAGAACTAAACACCATCAGAACTAGAATGTTTAGAACTATCAGAACTAGAATGTTTAGAACTATTAAAACTATCAGAACTAGAACATTTAGAACTATCAGAACTAGAAAGTTTAGAACTATCAGAACTAGAACATTTAGAACTATCAGAACTAGAATGTTTAGAACTAAACATTTTCAGAACTAGAACGTTTAGAACTATCAGAACTAGAACGTTTAGAACTATCAGAAGTAGAAAGTTTAGAACTATCATAACTAGAACTATTAAAACTATCAGAACTAGAACGTTCAGAGGTATCAGAAATAGAATGTTTAGAACTATCAGAACTAGAATGTTTAGAACTAAACAGCATCAGAACTAGAACGTTTAGAACTATCAGAAGTAGAAAGTTTAGAATTATCAGAAGTAGAAAGTTTAGAACTATCAGAACTAGAATTATTCAAACTATCAGAACTAGGACGTGTATAACTATCAGAACTAGAACATTTAGAACTATCAGAACTAGAACGTTTAAACTATCACAACTAGAATGTTTAGAACCATTAAAACTATCAGAACTAGAAAATTATCAGAACTAGAATGTTTAGAACTATCAGAAATATAATGTTTGGAACTAAACAGCATCAGAACTAGAACGTTTAGAACTATCAGAACTAGAACGTTTTGAACTATCAGAACTAGAATGTTTTGAACTACCAGAACTAGAATGTTTAGAAATATCAGAACTAGAATGTTTAAAACTAAACGTTGTCAGAACTAGAACGTTTTGAACTATCAGAACTAGAATGTTTAGAACTATCAGAACTAGAATGTTTAGAACTATCAGAACTAGAATGTTTAGAACTATCAGAACTAGAACATTTAGAACTATCAGAACTAGAATGTTTAGAACTATCAGAACTAGAATGTTTAGAACTAAACGTTGTCAGAACTAGAATGTTTAGAACTACCAGAACTAGAATGTTTAGAACTAAACGTTGTCAGAACTAGAACGTTTAGAACTATCAAAACTAGAATGTTTAGAACTATCAGAACTAGAACGTTTAGAACTAAACGTTGTCAGAACTAGAATGTTTAGAACTATCAGAACTAGAATGTTTAGAACTATCAGAACTAGAATGTTTAGAACTACCAGAACTAGAATGTTTAGAACTAAACACCATCAGAACTAGAATGTTTAGAAATATTAAAATTATCAGAACTAGAATGTTTTTTGAACTATCAGAACTATAATGTTTAGAACTAAACACTATTAGACCTAGAATGTTTAGAACTATGAGATGTAGAATGTTTAGAACTAAACGTTGTCAGAACTAGAAAGTTTATAACTATCAGAGCTAGGATGTTTAGAACTATCAGAACTAGAACGTTTTGAACTATCAGAACTCGAATGTTTTGAACTACCAGAAGTGGTAGTTTAGAACTAAACGTTGTCAGAACTAGAACGTTTAGAACTATCAGAACTAGAATGTTTAGAACTATCAGAACTAGAATGTTTAGAACTAAACGTTGTCAGAACTAGAACGTTTAGAACTATCAGAACTAGAATATTTAGAACCATCAGAACTAGAATGTTTAGAACTAAACACCATCAGAACTAGAATGTTTAGAACTATCAGAACTAGAATGTTTAGAACTATTAAAACTATCAGAACTAGAACATTTAGAACTATCAGAACTAGAAAGTTTAGAACTATCAGAACTAGAACATTTAGAACTATCAGAACTAGAATGTTTAGAACTAAACATTTTCAGAACTAGAACGTTTAGAACTATCAGAACTAGAACGTTTAGAACTATCAGAAGTAGAAAGTTTAGAACTATCATAACTAGAACTATTAAAACTATCAGAACTAGAACGTTTAGAGGTATCAGAAATAGAATGTTTAGAACTATCAGAACTAGAATGTTTAGAACTAAACAGCATCAGAACTAGAACGTTTAGAACTATCAGAAGTAGAAAGTTTAGAATTATCAGAAGTAGAAAGTTTAGAACTATCAGAACTAGAATTATTCAAACTATCAGAACTAGGACGTGTATAACTATCAGAACTAGAACATTTAGAACTATCAGAACTAGAACGTTTAAACTATCACAACTAGAATGTTTAGAACCATTAAAACTATCAGAACTAGAAAATTATCAGAACTAGAATGTTTTTTGAACTATCAGAACTATAATGTTTAGAACTAAACACTATCAGAACTAGAATGTTTAGAACTATGAGATGAGATGTAGAATGTTTAGAACTAAACGTTGTCAGAACTAGAACGTTTAGAACTATCAGAAGTAGAATGTTTAGAACTACCAGAACTAGAATGTTTAGAAATATCAGAACTAGAATGTTTAGAACTATCAGAACTAGAATGTTTAGAACTATCAGAACTAGAACATTTAGAACTATCAGAACAAGAAAATTTAGAACTATCACAAGTAGAACGTTTAGAACTGTCAGAAGTAGAAAGTTTAGAACTATCAGAAGTAGAATGTTTAGAACTATCAGAACTAGAATGTTTAGAACTAAACACGATCAGAACTAGAACTTTTAGAACTATCAGAAATTTAAAGTTTAGAACTAACAGAACTATAATGTTTAGAACTATCAGAACTAGAATTTTTAGAACTATCAGAACTAGAACGTTTAAACTATCACAACTAGAATGTTTAGAACCATTAAAACTATCAGAACTAGAAGATTATCAGAACTAGAATGTTTAGAACTATCAGAAATAGAATGTTTAGAACTAAACACTATTAGACCTAGAATGTTTAGAACTATGAGATGTAGAATGTTTAGAACTAAACGTTGTCAGAACTAGAAAGTTTAGAACTATCAGAACTAGAATGTTTAGAACTATCAGAACTAGAACGTTTTGAACTATCAGAACTAGAATGTTTTGAACTACCAGAAGTGGTAGTTTAGAACTAAACGTTGTCAGAATTAGAACGTTTAGAACTATCAGAACTAGAAAGTTTAGAACTATCAGAACTAGAACATTTAGAACTATCAGAACTAGAATGTTTAGAACTAAACATTTTCAGAACTAGAACATTTAGAACTATCAGAACTAGAACGTTTAGAACTATCAGAAGTAGAAAGTTTAGAACTATCATAACTAGAACTATTAAAACTATCAGAACTAGAACGTTTAGAGGTATCAGAAATAGAATGTTTAGAACTATCAGAACTAGAATGTTTAGAACTAAACAGCATCAGAACTAGAACGTTTAGAACTATCAGAAGTAGAAAGTTTAGAATTATCAGAAGTAGAAAGTTTAGAACTATCAGAACTAGAATTATTCAAACTATCAGAACTAGGACGTGTATAACTATCAGAACTAGAACATTTAGAACTATCAGAACTAGAACGTTTAAACTATCACAACTAGAATGTTTAGAACCATTAAAACTATCAGAACTAGAAAATTATCAGAACTAGAATGTTTTTTGAACTATCAGAACTATAATGTTTAGAACTAAACACTATCAGAACTAGAATGTTTAGAACTATGAGATGAGATGTAGAATGTTTAGAACTAAACGTTGTCAGAACTAGAACGTTTAGAACTATCAGAAGTAGAATGTTTAGAACTACCAGAACTAGAATGTTTAGAAATATCAGAACTAGAATGTTTAGAACTATCAGAACTAGAATGTTTAGAACTATCAGAACTAGAACATTTAGAACTATCAGAACAAGAAAATTTAGAACTATCACAAGTAGAACGTTTAGAACTGTCAGAAGTAGAAAGTTTAGAACTATCAGAAGTAGAATGTTTAGAACTATCAGAACTAGAATGTTTAGAACTAAACACGATCAGAACTAGAACTTTTAGAACTATCAGAAATTTAAAGTTTAGAACTAACAGAACTATAATGTTTAGAACTATCAGAACTAGAATTTTTAGAACTATCAGAACTAGAACGTTTAAACTATCACAACTAGAATGTTTAGAACCATTAAAACTATCAGAACTAGAAGATTATCAGAACTAGAATGTTTAGAACTATCAGAAATAGAATGTTTAGAACTAAACACTATTAGACCTAGAATGTTTAGAACTATGAGATGTAGAATGTTTAGAACTAAACGTTGTCAGAACTAGAAAGTTTAGAACTATCAGAACTAGAATGTTTAGAACTATCAGAACTAGAACGTTTTGAACTATCAGAACTAGAATGTTTTGAACTACCAGAAGTGGTAGTTTAGAACTAAACGTTGTCAGAATTAGAACGTTTAGAACTATCAGAACTAGAAAGTTTAGAACTATCAGAACTAGAACATTTAGAACTATCAGAACTAGAATGTTTAGAACTAAACATTTTCAGAACTAGAACATTTAGAACTATCAGAACTAGAACGTTTAGAACTATCAGAAGTAGAAAGTTTAGAACTATCATAACTAGAACTATTAAAACTATCAGAACTAGAACGTTTAGAGGTATCAGAAATAGAATGTTTAGAACTATCAGAACTAGAATGTTTAGAACTAAACAGCATCAGAACTAGAACGTTTAGAACTATCAGAAGTAGAAAGTTTAGAATTATCAGAAGTAGAAAGTTTAGAACTATCAGAACTAGAATTATTCAAACTATCAGAACTAGGACGTGTATAACTATCAGAACTAGAACATTTAGAACTATCAGAACTAGAACGTTTAAACTATCACAACTAGAATGTTTAGAACCATTAAAACTATCAGAACTAGAAAATTATCAGAACTAGAATGTTTTTTGAACTATCAGAACTATAATGTTTAGAACTAAACACTATCAGAACTAGAATGTTTAGAACTATGAGATGAGATGTAGAATGTTTAGAACTAAACGTTGTCAGAACTAGAACGTTTAGAACTATCAGAAGTAGAATGTTTAGAACTACCAGAACTAGAATGTTTAGAAATATCAGAACTAGAATGTTTAGAACTATCAGAACTAGAATGTTTAGAACTATCAGAACTAGAACATTTAGAACTATCAGAACAAGAAAATTTAGAACTATCACAAGTAGAACGTTTAGAACTGTCAGAAGTAGAAAGTTTAGAACTATCAGAAGTAGAATGTTTAGAACTATCAGAACTAGAATGTTTAGAACTAAACACGATCAGAACTAGAACTTTTAGAACTATCAGAAATTTAAAGTTTAGAACTAACAGAACTATAATGTTTAGAACTATCAGAACTAGAATTTTTAGAACTATCAGAACTAGAACGTTTAAACTATCACAACTAGAATGTTTAGAACCATTAAAACTATCAGAACTAGAAGATTATCAGAACTAGAATGTTTAGAACTATCAGAAATAGAATGTTTAGAACTAAACACTATTAGACCTAGAATGTTTAGAACTATGAGATGTAGAATGTTTAGAACTAAACGTTGTCAGAACTAGAAAGTTTAGAACTATCAGAACTAGAATGTTTAGAACTATCAGAACTAGAACGTTTAGAACTATCAGAACTAGAATGTTTAGAACTATCAGAACTAGAATGTTTAGAACTAAACGTTGTCAGAACTAGAACGTTTAGAACTATCAGAACTAGAATATTTAGAACCATCAGAACTAGAATGTTTAGAACTAAACACCATCAGAACTAAAATGTTTAGAACTATCAGAACTAGAATGTTTAGAACTATTAAAACTATCAGAACTAGAACATTTAGAACTATCAGAACTAGAAAGTTTAGAACTATCAGAACTAGAACATTTAGAACTATCAGAACTAGAATGTTTAGAACTAAACATTTTCAGAACTAGAACGTTTAGAACTATCAGAACTAGAACGTTTAGAACTATCAGAAGTAGAAAGTTTAGAACTATCATAACTAGAACTATTAAAACTATCAGAACTAGAACGTTCAGAGGTATCAGAAATAGAATGTTTAGAACTATCAGAACTAGAATGTTTAGAACTAAACAGCATCAGAACTAGAACGTTTAGAACTATCAGAAGTAGAAAGTTTAGAATTATCAGAAGTAGAAAGTTTAGAACTATCAGAACTAGAATTATTCAAACTATCAGAACTAGGACGTGTATAACTATCAGAACTAGAACATTTAGAACTATCAGAACTAGAACGTTTAAACTATCACAACTAGAATGTTTAGAACCATTAAAACTATCAGAACTAGAAAATTATCAGAACTAGAATGTTTAGAACTATCAGAAATATAATGTTTGGAACTAAACAGCATCAGAACTAGAACGTTTAGAACTATCAGAACTAGAACGTTTTGAACTATCAGAACTAGAATGTTTTGAACTACCAGAACTAGAATGTTTAGAAATATCAGAACTAGAATGTTTAAAACTAAACGTTGTCAGAACTAGAACGTTTTGAACTATCAGAACTAGAATGTTTAGAACTATCAGAACTAGAATGTTTAGAACTATCAGAACTAGAATGTTTAGAACTATCAGAACTAGAACATTTAGAACTATCAGAACTAGAATGTTTAGAACTATCAGAACTAGAATGTTTAGAACTAAACGTTGTCAGAACTAGAATGTTTAGAACTACCAGAACTAGAATGTTTAGAACTAAACGTTGTCAGAACTAGAACGTTTAGAACTATCAAAACTAGAATGTTTAGAACTATCAGAACTAGAACGTTTAGAACTAAACGTTGTCAGAACTAGAATGTTTAGAACTATCAGAACTAGAATGTTTAGAACTATCAGAACTAGAATGTTTAGAACTACCAGAACTAGAATGTTTAGAACTAAACACCATCAGAACTAGAATGTTTAGAAATATTAAAATTATCAGAACTAGAATGTTTTTTGAACTATCAGAACTATAATGTTTAGAACTAAACACTATTAGACCTAGAATGTTTAGAACTATGAGATGTAGAATGTTTAGAACTAAACGTTGTCAGAACTAGAAAGTTTATAACTATCAGAGCTAGGATGTTTAGAACTATCAGAACTAGAACGTTTTGAACTATCAGAACTCGAATGTTTTGAACTACCAGAAGTGGTAGTTTAGAACTAAACGTTGTCAGAACTAGAACGTTTAGAACTATCAGAACTAGAATGTTTAGAACTATCAGAACTAGAATGTTTAGAACTAAACGTTGTCAGAACTAGAACGTTTAGAACTATCAGAACTAGAATATTTAGAACCATCAGAACTAGAATGTTTAGAACTAAACACCATCAGAACTAGAATGTTTAGAACTATCAGAACTAGAATGTTTAGAACTATTAAAACTATCAGAACTAGAACATTTAGAACTATCAGAACTAGAAAGTTTAGAACTATCAGAACTAGAACATTTAGAACTATCAGAACAAGAATGTTTAGAACTAAACATTTTCAGAACTAGAACGTTTAGAACTATCAGAACTAGAACGTTTAGAACTATCAGAAGTAGAAAGTTTAGAACTATCATAACTAGAACTATTAAAACTATCAGAACTAGAACGTTTAGAGGTATCAGAAATAGAATGTTTAGAACTATCAGAACTAGAATGTTTAGAACTAAACAGCATCAGAACTAGAACGTTTAGAACTATCAGAAGTAGAAAGTTTAGAATTATCAGAAGTAGAAAGTTTAGAACTATCAGAACTAGAATTATTCAAACTATCAGAACTAGGACGTGTATAACTATCAGAACTAGAACATTTAGAACTATCAGAACTAGAACGTTTAAACTATCACAACTAGAATGTTTAGAACCATTAAAACTATCAGAACTAGAAAATTATCAGAACTAGAATGTTTTTTGAACTATCAGAACTATAATGTTTAGAACTAAACACTATCAGAACTAGAATGTTTAGAACTATGAGATGAGATGTAGAATGTTTAGAACTAAACGTTGTCAGAACTAGAACGTTTAGAACTATCAGAAGTAGAATGTTTAGAACTACCAGAACTAGAATGTTTAGAAATATCAGAACTAGAATGTTTAGAACTATCAGAACTAGAATGTTTAGAACTATCAGAACTAGAACATTTAGAACTATCAGAACAAGAAAATTTAGAACTATCACAAGTAGAACGTTTAGAACTGTCAGAAGTAGAAAGTTTAGAACTATCAGAAGTAGAATGTTTAGAACTATCAGAACTAGAATGTTTAGAACTAAACACGATCAGAACTAGAACTTTTAGAACTATCAGAAATTTAAAGTTTAGAACTAACAGAACTATAATGTTTAGAACTATCAGAACTAGAATTTTTAGAACTATCAGAACTAGAACGTTTAAACTATCACAACTAGAATGTTTAGAACCATTAAAACTATCAGAACTAGAAGATTATCAGAACTAGAATGTTTAGAACTATCAGAAATAGAATGTTTAGAACTAAACACTATTAGACCTAGAATGTTTAGAACTATGAGATGTAGAATGTTTAGAACTAAACGTTGTCAGAACTAGAAAGTTTAGAACTATCAGAACTAGAATGTTTAGAACTATCAGAACTAGAACGTTTAGAACTATCAGAACTAGAATGTTTAGAACTATCAGAACTAGAATGTTTAGAACTAAACGTTGTCAGAACTAGAACGTTTAGAACTATCAGAACTAGAATATTTAGAACCATCAGAACTAGAATGTTTAGAACTAAACACCATCAGAACTAGAATGTTTAGAACTATCAGAACTAGAATGTTTAGAACTATTAAAACTATCAGAACTAGAACATTTAGAACTATCAGAACTAGAAAGTTTAGAACTATCAGAACTAGAACATTTAGAACTATCAGAACTAGAATGTTTAGAACTAAACATTTTCAGAACTAGAACGTTTAGAACTATCAGAACTAGAACGTTTAGAACTATCAGAAGTAGAAAGTTTAGAACTATCATAACTAGAACTATTAAAACTATCAGAACTAGAACGTTCAGAGGTATCAGAAATAGAATGTTTAGAACTATCAGAACTAGAATGTTTAGAACTAAACAGCATCAGAACTAGAACGTTTAGAACTATCAGAAGTAGAAAGTTTAGAATTATCAGAAGTAGAAAGTTTAGAACTATCAGAACTAGAATTATTCAAACTATCAGAACTAGGACGTGTATAACTATCAGAACTAGAACATTTAGAACTATCAGAACTAGAACGTTTAAACTATCACAACTAGAATGTTTAGAACCATTAAAACTATCAGAACTAGAAAATTATCAGAACTAGAATGTTTAGAACTATCAGAAATATAATGTTTGGAACTAAACAGCATCAGAACTAGAACGTTTAGAACTATCAGAACTAGAACGTTTTGAACTATCAGAACTAGAATGTTTTGAACTACCAGAACTAGAATGTTTAGAAATATCAGAACTAGAATGTTTAAAACTAAACGTTGTCAGAACTAGAACGTTTTGAACTATCAGAACTAGAATGTTTAGAACTATCAGAACTAGAATGTTTAGAACTATCAGAACTAGAATGTTTAGAACTATCAGAACTAGAACATTTAGAACTATCAGAACTAGAATGTTTAGAACTATCAGAACTAGAATGTTTAGAACTAAACGTTGTCAGAACTAGAATGTTTAGAACTACCAGAACTAGAATGTTTAGAACTAAACGTTGTCAGAACTAGAACGTTTAGAACTATCAAAACTAGAATGTTTAGAACTATCAGAACTAGAACGTTTAGAACTAAACGTTGTCAGAACTAGAATGTTTAGAACTATCAGAACTAGAATGTTTAGAACTATCAGAACTAGAATGTTTAGAACTACCAGAACTAGAATGTTTAGAACTAAACACCATCAGAACTAGAATGTTTAGAAATATTAAAATTATCAGAACTAGAATGTTTTTTGAACTATCAGAACTATAATGTTTAGAACTAAACACTATTAGACCTAGAATGTTTAGAACTATGAGATGTAGAATGTTTAGAACTAAACGTTGTCAGAACTAGAAAGTTTATAACTATCAGAGCTAGGATGTTTAGAACTATCAGAACTAGAACGTTTTGAACTATCAGAACTCGAATGTTTTGAACTACCAGAAGTGGTAGTTTAGAACTAAACGTTGTCAGAACTAGAACGTTTAGAACTATCAGAACTAGAATGTTTAGAACTATCAGAACTAGAATGTTTAGAACTAAACGTTGTCAGAACTAGAACGTTTAGAACTATCAGAACTAGAATATTTAGAACCATCAGAACTAGAATGTTTAGAACTAAACACCATCAGAACTAGAATGTTTAGAACTATCAGAACTAGAATGTTTAGAACTATTAAAACTATCAGAACTAGAACATTTAGAACTATCAGAACTAGAAAGTTTAGAACTATCAGAACTAGAACATTTAGAACTATCAGAACTAGAATGTTTAGAACTAAACATTTTCAGAACTAGAACGTTTAGAACTATCAGAACTAGAACGTTTAGAACTATCAGAAGTAGAAAGTTTAGAACTATCATAACTAGAACTATTAAAACTATCAGAACTAGAACGTTTAGAGGTATCAGAAATAGAATGTTTAGAACTATCAGAACTAGAATGTTTAGAACTAAACAGCATCAGAACTAGAACGTTTAGAACTATCAGAAGTAGAAAGTTTAGAATTATCAGAAGTAGAAAGTTTAGAACTATCAGAACTAGAATTATTCAAACTATCAGAACTAGGACGTGTATAACTATCAGAACTAGAACATTTAGAACTATCAGAACTAGAACGTTTAAACTATCACAACTAGAATGTTTAGAACCATTAAAACTATCAGAACTAGAAAATTATCAGAACTAGAATGTTTTTTGAACTATCAGAACTATAATGTTTAGAACTAAACACTATCAGAACTAGAATGTTTAGAACTAAACGTTGTCAGAACTAGAATGTTTAGAACTACCAGAACTAGAATTTTTAGAACTAAACGTTGTCAGAACTAGAACGTTTAGAACTATCAAAACTAGAATGTTTAGAACTATCAGAACTAGAATGTTTAGAACTAAACGTTGTCAGAACTAGAATGTTTAGAACTATCAGAACTAGAATGTTTAGAACTATCAGAACTAGAATGTTTAGAACTACCAGAACTAGAATGTTTAGAACTAAACACCATCAGAACTAGAATGTTTAGAAATATTAAAATTATCAGAACTAGAATGTTTTTTGAACTATCAGAACTATAATGTTTAGAACTAAACACTATTAGACCTAGAATGTTTAGAACTATGAGATGTAGAATGTTTAGAACTAAACGTTGTCAGAACTAGAAAGTTTAGAACTATCAGAAATAGAATGTTTAGAACTATCAGAACTAGAACGTTTTGAACTATCAGAACTAGAATGTTTTGAACTACCAGAAGTGGTAGTTTAGAACTAAACGTTGTCAGAACTAGAACGTTTAGAACTATCAGAACTAGAATGTTTAGAACTATCAGAACTAGAATGTTTAGAACTAAACGTTGTCAGAACTAGAACGTTTAGAACTATCAGAACTAGAATATTTAGAACCATCAGAACTAGAATGTTTAGAACTAAACACCATCAGAACTAGAATGTTTAGAACTATCAGAACTAGAATGTTTAGAACTATTAAAACTATCAGAACTAGAACATTTAGAACTATCAGAACTAGAAAGTTTAGAACTATCAGAACTAGAACATTTAGAACTATCAGAACTAGAATGTTTAGAACTAAACATTTTCAGAACTAGAACATTTAGAACTATCAGAACTAGAACGTTTAGAACTATCAGAAGTAGAAAGTTTAGAACTATCATAACTAGAACTATTAAAACTATCAGAACTAGAACGTTTAGAGCTATCAGAAATAGAATGTTTAGAACTATCAGAACTAGAATGTTTAGAACTAAACAGCATCAGAACTAGAACGTTTAGAACTATCAGAAGTAGAAAGTTTAGAATTATCAGAAGTAGAAAGTTTAGAACTATCAGAACTAGAATTATTCAAACTATCAGAACTAGGACGTGTATAACTATCAGAACTAGAACATTTAGAACTATCAGAACTAGAACGTTTAAACTATCACAACTAGAATGTTTAGAACCATTAAAACTATCAGAACTAGAAAATTATCAGAACTAGAATGTTTTTTGAACTATCAGAACTATAATGTTTAGAACTAAACACTATCAGAACTAGAATGTTTAGAACTATGAGATGAGATGTAGAATGTTTAGAACTAAACGTTGTCAGAACTAGAACGTTTAGAACTATCAGAAGTAGAATGTTTAGAACTACCAGAACTAGAATGTTTAGAAATATCAGAACTAGAATGTTTAGAACTATCAGAACTAGAATGTTTAGAACTATCAGAACTAGAACATTTAGAACTATCAGAACAAGAAAATTTAGAACTATCACAAGTAGAACGTTTAGAACTGTCAGAAGTAGAAAGTTTAGAACTATCAGAAGTAGAATGTTTAGAACTATCAGAACTAGAATGTTTAGAACTAAACACGATCAGAACTAGAACTTTTAGAACTATCAGAAATTTAAAGTTTAGAACTAACAGAACTATAATGTTTAGAACTATCAGAACTAGAATTTTTAGAACTATCAGAACTAGAACGTTTAAACTATCACAACTAGAATGTTTAGAACCATTAAAACTATCAGAACTAGAAGATTATCAGAACTAGAATGTTTAGAACTATCAGAAATAGAATGTTTAGAACTAAACACTATTAGACCTAGAATGTTTAGAACTATGAGATGTAGAATGTTTAGAACTAAACGTTGTCAGAACTAGAAAGTTTAGAACTATCAGAACTAGAATGTTTAGAACTATCAGAACTAGAACGTTTTGAACTATCAGAACTAGAATGTTTTGAACTACCAGAAGTGGTAGTTTAGAACTAAACGTTGTCAGAATTAGAACGTTTAGAACTATCAGAACTAGAAAGTTTAGAACTATCAGAACTAGAACATTTAGAACTATCAGAACTAGAATGTTTAGAACTAAACATTTTCAGAACTAGAACATTTAGAACTATCAGAACTAGAACGTTTAGAACTATCAGAAGTAGAAAGTTTAGAACTATCATAACTAGAACTATTAAAACTATCAGAACTAGAACGTTTAGAGGTATCAGAAATAGAATGTTTAGAACTATCAGAACTAGAATGTTTAGAACTAAACAGCATCAGAACTAGAACGTTTAGAACTATCAGAAGTAGAAAGTTTAGAATTATCAGAAGTAGAAAGTTTAGAACTATCAGAACTAGAATTATTCAAACTATCAGAACTAGGACGTGTATAACTATCAGAACTAGAACATTTAGAACTATCAGAACTAGAACGTTTAAACTATCACAACTAGAATGTTTAGAACCATTAAAACTATCAGAACTAGAAAATTATCAGAACTAGAATGTTTTTTGAACTATCAGAACTATAATGTTTAGAACTAAACACTATCAGAACTAGAATGTTTAGAACTATGAGATGAGATGTAGAATGTTTAGAACTAAACGTTGTCAGAACTAGAACGTTTAGAACTATCAGAAGTAGAATGTTTAGAACTACCAGAACTAGAATGTTTAGAAATATCAGAACTAGAATGTTTAGAACTATCAGAACTAGAATGTTTAGAACTATCAGAACTAGAACATTTAGAACTATCAGAACAAGAAAATTTAGAACTATCACAAGTAGAACGTTTAGAACTGTCAGAAGTAGAAAGTTTAGAACTATCAGAAGTAGAATGTTTAGAACTATCAGAACTAGAATGTTTAGAACTAAACACGATCAGAACTAGAACTTTTAGAACTATCAGAAATTTAAAGTTTAGAACTAACAGAACTATAATGTTTAGAACTATCAGAACTAGAATTTTTAGAACTATCAGAACTAGAACGTTTAAACTATCACAACTAGAATGTTTAGAACCATTAAAACTATCAGAACTAGAAGATTATCAGAACTAGAATGTTTAGAACTATCAGAAATAGAATGTTTAGAACTAAACACTATTAGACCTAGAATGTTTAGAACTATGAGATGTAGAATGTTTAGAACTAAACGCTGTCAGAACTAGAAAGTTTAGAACTATCAGAACTAGAATGTTTAGAACTATCAGAACTAGAACGTTTAGAACTATCAGAACTAGAATGTTTAGAACTATCAGAACTAGAATGTTTAGAACTAAACGTTGTCAGAACTAGAACGTTTAGAACTATCAGAACTAGAATATTTAGAACCATCAGAACTAGAATGTTTAGAACTAAACACCATCAGAACTAGAATGTTTAGAACTATCAGAACTAGAATGTTTAGAACTATTAAAACTATCAGAACTAGAACATTTAGAACTATCAGAACTAGAAAGTTTAGAACTATCAGAACTAGAACATTTAGAACTATCAGAACTAGAATGTTTAGAACTAAACATTTTCAGAACTAGAACGTTTAGAACTATCAGAACTAGAACGTTTAGAACTATCAGAAGTAGAAAGTTTAGAACTATCATAACTAGAACTATTAAAACTATCAGAACTAGAACGTTCAGAGGTATCAGAAATAGAATGTTTAGAACTATCAGAACTAGAATGTTTAGAACTAAACAGCATCAGAACTAGAACGTTTAGAACTATCAGAAGTAGAAAGTTTAGAATTATCAGAAGTAGAAAGTTTAGAACTATCAGAACTAGAATTATTCAAACTATCAGAACTAGGACGTGTATAACTATCAGAACTAGAACATTTAGAACTATCAGAACTAGAACGTTTAAACTATCACAACTAGAATGTTTAGAACCATTAAAACTATCAGAACTAGAAAATTATCAGAACTAGAATGTTTAGAACTATCAGAAATATAATGTTTGGAACTAAACAGCATCAGAACTAGAACGTTTAGAACTATCAGAACTAGAACGTTTTGAACTATCAGAACTAGAATGTTTTGAACTACCAGAACTAGAATGTTTAGAAATATCAGAACTAGAATGTTTAAAACTAAACGTTGTCAGAACTAGAACGTTTTGAACTATCAGAACTAGAATGTTTAGAACTATCAGAACTAGAATGTTTAGAACTATCAGAACTAGAATGTTTAGAACTATCAGAACTAGAACATTTAGAACTATCAGAACTAGAATGTTTAGAACTATCAGAACTAGAATGTTTAGAACTAAACGTTGTCAGAACTAGAATGTTTAGAACTACCAGAACTAGAATGTTTAGAACTAAACGTTGTCAGAACTAGAACGTTTAGAACTATCAAAACTAGGATGTTTAGAACTATCAGAACTAGAACGTTTAGAACTAAACGTTGTCAGAACTAGAATGTTTAGAACTATCAGAACTAGAATGTTTAGAACTATCAGAACTAGAATGTTTAGAACTACCAGAACTAGAATGTTTAGAACTAAACACCATCAGAACTAGAATGTTTAGAAATATTAAAATTATCAGAACTAGAATGTTTTTTGAACTATCAGAACTATAATGTTTAGAACTAAACACTATTAGACCTAGAATGTTTAGAACTATGAGATGTAGAATGTTTAGAACTAAACGTTGTCAGAACTAGAAAGTTTATAACTATCAGAGCTAGGATGTTTAGAACTATCAGAACTAGAACGTTTTGAACTATCAGAACTCGAATGTTTTGAACTACCAGAAGTGGTAGTTTAGAACTAAACGTTGTCAGAACTAGAACGTTTAGAACTATCAGAACTAGAATGTTTAGAACTATCAGAACTAGAATGTTTAGAACTAAACGTTGTCAGAACTAGAACGTTTAGAACTATCAGAACTAGAATATTTAGAACCATCAGAACTAGAATGTTTAGAACTAAACACCATCAGAACTAGAATGTTTAAAACTAAACGTTGTCAGAACTAGAACGTTTTGAACTATCAGAACTAGAATGTTTAGAACTATCAGAACTAGAATGTTTAGAACTATCAGAACTAGAATGTTTAGAACTATCAGAACTAGAACATTTAGAACTATCAGAACTAGAATGTTTAGAACTATCAGAACTAGAATGTTTAGAACTAAACGTTGTCAGAACTAGAATGTTTAGAACTACCAGAACTAGAATGTTTAGAACTAAACGTTGTCAGAACTAGAACGTTTAGAACTATCAAAACTAGAATGTTTAGAACTATCAGAACTAGAACGTTTAGAACTAAACGTTGTCAGAACTAGAATGTTTAGAACTATCAGAACTAGAATGTTTAGAACTATCAGAACTAGAATGTTTAGAACTACCAGAACTAGAATGTTTAGAACTAAACACCATCAGAACTAGAATGTTTAGAAATATTAAAATTATCAGAACTAGAATGTTTTTTGAACTATCAGAACTATAATGTTTAGAACTAAACACTATTAGACCTAGAATGTTTAGAACTATGAGATGTAGAATGTTTAGAACTAAACGTTGTCAGAACTAGAAAGTTTATAACTATCAGAGCTAGGATGTTTAGAACTATCAGAACTAGAACGTTTTGAACTATCAGAACTCGAATGTTTTGAACTACCAGAAGTGGTAGTTTAGAACTAAACGTTGTCAGAACTAGAACGTTTAGAACTATCAGAACTAGAACGTTTAGAACTATCAGAACTAGAATATTTAGAACCATCAGAACTAGAATGTTTAGAACTAAACACCATCAGAACTAGAATGTTTAGAACTATCAGAACTAGAATGTTTAGAACTATTAAAACTATCAGAACTAGAACATTTAGAACTATCAGAACTAGAAAGTTTAGAACTATCAGAACTAGAACATTTAGAACTATCAGAACTAGAATGTTTAGAACTATCACAACTAGAATGTTTAGAACCATTAAAACTATCAGAACT
The DNA here is from genome assembly GCF_964263955.1 of Coregonus lavaretus. Taxonomy (NCBI): domain Eukaryota; kingdom Metazoa; phylum Chordata; class Actinopteri; order Salmoniformes; family Salmonidae; genus Coregonus; species Coregonus lavaretus. The sequence continues at coordinate 248,365 of NW_028163835.1, read as the reverse complement.
AGAAAATTATCAGAACTAGAATGTTTAGAACTATCAGAAATATAATGTTTGGAACTAAACAGCATCAGAACTAGAACGTTTAGAACTATCAGAACTAGAACGTTTTGAACTATCAGAACTAGAATGTTTTGAACTACCAGAACTAGAATGTTTAGAAATATCAGAACTAGAATGTTTAAAACTAAACGTTGTCAGAACTAGAACGTTTTGAACTATCAGAACTAGAATGTTTAGAACTATCAGAACTAGAATGTTTAGAACTATCAGAACTAGAATGTTTAGAACTATCAGAACTAGAACATTTAGAACTATCAGAACTAGAATGTTTAGAACTATCAGAACTAGAATGTTTAGAACTAAACGTTGTCAGAACTAGAATGTTTAGAACTACCAGAACTAGAATGTTTAGAACTAAACGTTGTCAGAACTAGAACGTTTAGAACTAAACGTTGTCAGAACTAGAATGTTTAGAACTATCAGAACTAGAATGTTTAGAACTATCAGAACTAGAATGTTTAGAACTACCAGAACTAGAATGTTTAGAACTAAACACCATCAGAACTAGAATGTTTAGAAATATTAAAATTATCAGAACTAGAATGTTTTTTGAACTATCAGAACTATAATGTTTAGAACTAAACACTATTAGACCTAGAATGTTTAGAACTATGAGATGTAGAATGTTTAGAACTAAACGTTGTCAGGACTAGAAAGTTTATAACTATCAGAGCTAGGATGTTTAGAACTATCAGAACTAGAACGTTTTGAACTATCAGAACTCGAATGTTTTGAACTACCAGAAGTGGTAGTTTCGAACTAAACGTTGTCAGAACTAGAACGTTTAGAACTATCAGAACTAGAATGTTTAGAACTATCAGAACTAGAATGTTTAGAACTAAACGTTGTCAGAACTAGAACGTTTAGAACTATCAGAACTAGAATATTTAGAACCATCAGAACTAGAATGTTTAGAACTAAACACCATCAGAACTAGAATGTTTAGAACTATCAGAACTAGAATGTTTAGAACTATTAAAACTATCAGAACTAGAACATTTAGAACTATCAGAACTAGAAAGTTTAGAACTATCAGAACTAGAACATTTAGAACTATCAGAACTAGAATGTTTAGAACTAAACATTTTCAGAACTAGAACGTTTAGAACTATCAGAACTAGAACGTTTAGAACTATCAGAAGTAGAAAGTTTAGAACTATCATAACTAGAACTATTAAAACTATCAGAACTAGAACGTTTAGAGGTATCAGAAATAGAATGTTTAGAACTATCAGAACTAGAATGTTTAGAACTAAACATCATCAGAACTAGAACGTTTAGAACTATCAGAAGTAGAAAGTTTAGAATTATCAGAAGTAGAAAGTTTAGAACTATCAGAACTAGAATTATTCAAACTATCAGAACTAGGACGTGTATAACTATCAGAACTAGAACATTTAGAACTATCAGAACTAGAACGTTTAAACTATCACAACTAGAATGTTTAGAACCATTAAAACTATCAGAACTAGAAAATTATCAGAACTAGAATGTTTTTTGAACTATCAGAACTATAATGTTTAGAACTAAACACTATCAGAACTAGAATGTTTAGAACTAAACGTTGTCAGAACTAGAATGTTTAGAACTACCAGAACTAGAATTTTTAGAACTAAACGTTGTCAGAACTAGAACGTTTAGAACTATCAGAACTAGAATAATTAGAACTATCAGAACTAGAATGTTTAGAACTACCAGAACTAGAATGTTTAGAACTAAACACCATCAGAACTAGAATGTTTAGAAATATTACAATTATCAGAACTAGAATGTTTTTTGAACTATCAGAACTATAATGTTTAGAACTAAACACTATTAGAGCTAGAATGTTTAGAACTATGAGATGTAGAATGTTTAGAACTAAACGTTGTCAGAACTAGAAAGTTTAGAACTATCAGAAATAGAATGTTTAGAACTATCAGAACTAGAACGTTTTGAACTATCAGAACTAGAATGTTTTGAACTACCAGAAGTGGTAGTTTAGAACTAAACGTTGTCAGAACTAGAACGTTTAGAACTATCAGAACTAGAATGTTTAGAACTATCAGAACTAGAATGTTTAGAACTAAACGTTGTCAGAACTAGAACGTTTAGAACTATCAGAACTAGAATATTTAGAACCATCAGAACTAGAATGTTTAGAACTAAACACCATCAGAACTAGAATGTTTAGAACTATCAGAACTAGAATGTTTAGAACTATTAAAACTATCAGAACTAGAACATTTAGAACTATCAGAACTAGAAAGTTTAGAACTATCAGAACTAGAACATTTAGAACTATCAGAACTAGAATGTTTAGAACTAAACATTTTCAGAACTAGAACATTTAGAACTATCAGAACTAGAACGTTTAGAACTATCAGAAGTAGAAAGTTTAGAACTATCATAACTAGAACTATTAAAACTATCAGAACTAGAACGTTTAGAGGTATCAGAAATAGAATGTTTAGAACTATCAGAATTAGAATGTTTAGAACTAAACAGCATCAGAACTAGAACGTTTAGAACTATCAGAAGTAGAAAGTTTAGAATTATCAGAAGTAGAAAGTTTAGAACTATCAGAACTAGAATTATTCAAACTATCAGAACTAGGACGTGTATAACTATCAGAACTAGAACATTTAGAACTATCAGAACTAGAACGTTTAAACTATCACAACTAGAATGTTTAGAACCATTAAAACTATCAGAACTAGAAAATTATCAGAACTAGAATGTTTTTTGAACTATCAGAACTATAATGTTTAGAACTAAACACTATCAGAACTAGAATGTTTAGAACTGTGAGATGTAGAATGTTTAGAACTAAACGTTGTCAGAACTAGAACGTTTAGAACTATCAGAAGTAGAATGTTTAGAACTACCAGAACTAGAATGTTTAGAAATATCAGAACTAGAATGTTTAGAACTATCAGAACTAGAATGTTTAGAACTATCAGAACTAGAACATTTAGAACTATCCGAACTAGAATGTTTAGAACTAAACGTTGTCAGAACTAGAACGTTTAGAACTATCAGAAGTAGAATGTTTAGAACTACCAGAACTAGAATGTTTAGAAATATCAGAACTAGAATGTTTAGAACTATCAGAACTAGAACATTTAGAACTATCAGAACTAGAAAATTTAGAACTATCACAAGTAGAACGTTTAGAACTGTCAGAAGTAGAAAGTTTAGAACTATCAGAACTAGAATGTTTAGAACTAAACACGATCAGAACTAGAACTTTTAGAACTATCAGAAATTTAAAGTTTAGAACTAACAGAACTATAATGTTTAGAACTATCAGAACTAGAATTTTTAGAACTATCAGAACTAGAACGTTTAAACTATCACAACTAGAATGTTTAGAACCATTAAAACTTTTAGAACTAGAAGATTATCAGAACTAGAATGTTTAGAACTATCAGAAATAGAATGTTTAGAACTAAACACTATTAGACCTAGAATGTTTAGAACTATGAGATGTAGAATGTTTAGAACTAAACGTTGTCAGAACTAGAAAGTTTAGAACTATCAGAACTAGAATGTTTAGAACTATCAGAACTAGAACGTTTTGAACTATCAGAACTAGAATGTTTTGAACTACCAGAAGTGGTAGTTTAGAACTAAACGTTGTCAGAACTAGAACGTTTAGAACTATCAGAACTAGAATGTTTAGAACTATCAGAACTAGAATGTTTAGAACTAAACGTTGTCAGAACTAGAACGTTTAGAACTATCAGAACTAGAATATTTAGAACCATCAGAACTAGAATGTTTAGAACTAAACACCATCAGAACTAGAATGTTTAGAACTATCAGAACTAGAATGTTTAGAACTATTAAAACTATCAGAACTAGAACATTTAGAACTATCAGAACTAGAAAGTTTAGAACTATCAGAACTAGAACATTTAGAACTATCAGAACTAGAATGTTTAGAACTAAACATTTTCAGAACTAGAACGTTTAGAACTATCAGAACTAGAACGTTTAGATCTATCAGAAGTAGAAAGTTTAGAACTATCATAACTAGAACTATTAAAACTATCAGAACTAGAACGTTCAGAGGTATCAGAAATAGAATGTTTAGAACTATCAGAACTAGAATGTTTAGAACTAAACAGCATCAGAACTAGAATGTTTAGAAATATCAGAACTAGAATGTTTAGAACTAAACGTTGTCAGAACTAGAACGTTTTGAACTATCAGAACTAGAATGTTTAGAACTATCAGAACTAGAATGTTTAGAACTATCAGAACTAGAATGTTTAGAACTATCAGAACTAGAATGTTTAGAACTATCAGAACTAGAACATTTAGAACTATCAGAACTAGAATGTTTAGAACTATCAGAACTAGAATGTTTAGAACTAAACGTTGTCAGAACTAGAATGTTTAGAACTACCAGAACTAGAATGTTTAGAACTAAACGTTGTCAGAACTAGAACGTTTAGAACTATCAAAACTAGAATGTTTAGAACTATCAGAACTAGAATGTTTAGAACTAAACGTTGTCAGAACTAGAATGTTTAGAACTATCAGAACTAGAATGTTTAGAACTATCAGAACTAGAATGTTTAGAACTACCAGAACTAGAATGTTTAGAACTAAACACCATCAGAACTAGAATGTTTAGAAATATTAAAATTATCAGAACTAGAATGTTTTTTGAACTATCAGAACTATAATGTTTAGAACTAAACACTATTAGACCTAGAATGTTTAGAACTATGAGATGTAGAATGTTTAGAACTAAACGTTGTCAGAACTAGAAAGTTTAGAACTATCAGAACTAGAATGTTTAGAACTATCAGAACTAGAACGTTTTGAACTATCAGAACTAGAATGTTTTGAACTACCAGAAGTGGTAGTTTAGAACTAAACGTTGTCAGAACTAGAACGTTTAGAACTATCAGAACTAGAATGTTTAGAACTATCAGAACTAGAATGTTTAGAACTAAACGTTGTCAGAACTAGAACGTTTAGAACTATCAGAACTAGAATATTTAGAACCATCAGAACTAGAATGTTTAGAACTAAACACCATCAGAACTAGAATGTTTAGAACTATCAGAACTAGAATGTTTAGAACTATCAGAACTAGAACATTTAGAACTATCAGAACTAGAATGTTTAGAACTAAACATTTTCAGAACTAGAACGTTTAGAACTATCAGAACTAGAACGTTTAGAACTATCAGAAGTAGAAAGTTTAGAACTATCATAACTAGAACTATTAAAACTATCAGAACTAGAACGTTTAGAGGTATCAGAAATAGAATGTTTAGAACTATCAGAACTAGAATGTTTAGAACTAAACAGCATCAGAACTAGAACGTTTAGAACTATCAGAAGTAGAAAGTTTAGAATTATCAGAAGTAGAAAGTTTAGAACTATCAGAACTAGAATTATTCAAACTATCAGAACTAGGACGTGTATAACTATCAGAACTAGAACATTTAGAACTATCAGAACTAGAACGTTTAAACTATCACAACTAGAATGTTTAGAACCATTAAAACTATCAGAACTAGAAAATTATCAGAACTAGAATGTTTTTTGAACTATCAGAACTATAATGTTTAGAACTAAACACTATCAGAACTAGAATGTTTAGAACTAAACGTTGTCAGAACTAGAATGTTTAGAACTACCAGAACTAGAATTTTTAGAACTAAACGTTGTCAGAACTAGAACGTTTAGAACTATCAAAACTAGAATGTTTAGAACTATCAGAACTAGAATGTTTAGAACTAAACGTTGTCAGAACTAGAATGTTTAGAACTATCAGAACTAGAATGTTTAGAACTATCAGAACTAGAATGTTTAGAACTACCAGAACTAGAATGTTTAGAACTAAACACCATCAGAACTAGAATGTTTAGAAATATTAAAATTATCAGAACTAGAATGTTTTTTGAACTATCAGAACTATAATGTTTAGAACTAAACACTATTAGACCTAGAATGTTTAGAACTATGAGATGTAGAATGTTTAGAACTAAACGTTGTCAGAACTAGAAAGTTTAGAACTATCAGAAATAGAATGTTTAGAACTATCAGAACTAGAACGTTTTGAACTATCAGAACTAGAATGTTTTGAACTACCAGAAGTGGTAGTTTAGAACTAAACGTTGTCAGAACTAGAACGTTTAGAACTATCAGAACTAGAATGTTTAGAACTATCAGAACTAGAATGTTTAGAACTAAACGTTGTCAGAACTAGAACGTTTAGAACTATCAGAACTAGAATATTTAGAACCATCAGAACTAGAATGTTTAGAACTAAACACCATCAGAACTAGAATGTTTAGAACTATCAGAACTAGAATGTTTAGAACTATTAAAACTATCAGAACTAGAACATTTAGAACTATCAGAACTAGAAAGTTTAGAACTATCAGAACTAGAACATTTAGAACTATCAGAACTAGAATGTTTAGAACTAAACATTTTCAGAACTAGAACATTTAGAACTATCAGAACTAGAACGTTTAGAACTATCAGAAGTAGAAAGTTTAGAACTATCATAACTAGAACTATTAAAACTATCAGAACTAGAACGTTTAGAGGTATCAGAAATAGAATGTTTAGAACTATCAGAACTAGAATGTTTAGAACTAAACAGCATCAGAACTAGAACGTTTAGAACTATCAGAAGTAGAAAGTTTAGAATTATCAGAAGTAGAAAGTTTAGAACTATCAGAACTAGAATTATTCAAACTATCAGAACTAGGACGTGTATAACTATCAGAACTAGAACATTTAGAACTATCAGAACTAGAACGTTTAAACTATCACAACTAGAATGTTTAGAACCATTAAAACTATCAGAACTAGAAAATTATCAGAACTAGAATGTTTTTTGAACTATCAGAACTATAATGTTTAGAACTAAACACTATCAGAACTAGAATGTTTAGAACTATGAGATGAGATGTAGAATGTTTAGAACTAAACGTTGTCAGAACTAGAACGTTTAGAACTATCAGAACTAGAATGTTTTTTGAACTATCAGAACTATAATATTTAGAACTAAACACTATCAGAACTAGAATGTTTAGAACTGTGAGATGTAGAATGTTTAGAACTAAACGTTGTCAGAACTAGAACGTTTAGAACTATCAGAAGTAGAATGTTTAGAACTACCAGAACTAGAATGTTTAGAAATATCAGAACTAGAATGTTTAGAACTATCAGAACTAGAATGTTTAGAACTATCAGAACTAGAACATTTAGAACTATCAGAACTAGAATGTTTAGAACTAAACGTTGTCAGAACTAGAACGTTTAGAACTATCAGAAGTAGAATGTTTAGAACTACCAGAACTAGAATGTTTAGAAATATCAGAACTAGAATGTTTAGAACTATCAGAACTAGAACATTTAGAACTATCAGAACTAGAAAATTTAGAACTATCACAAGTAGAACGTTTAGAACTGTCAGAAGTAGAAAGTTTAGAACTATCAGAACTAGAATGTTTAGAACTAAACACGATCAGAACTAGAACTTTTAGAACTATCAGAAATTTAAAGTTTAGAACTAACAGAACTATAATGTTTAGAACTATCAGAACTAGAATTTTTAGAACTATCAGAACTAGAACGTTTAAACTATCACAACTAGAATGTTTAGAACCATTAAAACTATCAGAACTAGAAGATTATCAGAACTAGAATGTTTAGAACTATCAGAAATAGAATGTTTAGAACTAAACACTATTAGACCTAGAATGTTTAGAACTATGAGATGTAGAATGTTTAGAACTAAACGTTGTCAGAACTAGAAAGTTTAGAACTATCAGAACTAGAATGTTTAGAACTATCAGAACTAGAACGTTTTGAACTATCAGAACTAGAATGTTTTGAACTACCAGAAGTGGTAGTTTAGAACTAAACGTTGTCAGAACTAGAACGTTTAGAACTATCAGAACTAGAATGTTTAGAACTATCAGAACTAGAATGTTTAGAACTAAACGTTGTCAGAACTAGAACGTTTAGAACTATCAGAACTAGAATATTTAGAACCATCAGAACTAGAATGTTTAGAACTAAACACCATCAGAACTAGAATGTTTAGAACTATCAGAACTAGAATGTTTAGAACTATTAAAACTATCAGAACTAGAACATTTAGAACTATCAGAACTAGAAAGTTTAGAACTATCAGAACTAGAACATTTAGAACTATCAGAACTAGAATGTTTAGAACTAAACATTTTCAGAACTAGAACGTTTAGAACTATCAGAACTAGAACGTTTAGAACTATCAGAAGTAGAAAGTTTAGAACTATCATAACTAGAACTATTAAAACTATCAGAACTAGAACGTTCAGAGGTATCAGAAATAGAATGTTTAGAACTATCAGAACTAGAATGTTTAGAACTAAACAGCATCAGAACTAGAACGTTTAGAACTATCAGAAGTAGAAAGTTTAGAATTATCAGAAGTAGAAAGTTTAGAACTATCAGAACTAGAATTATTCAAACTATCAGAACTAGGACGTGTATAACTATCAGAACTAGAACATTTAGAACTATCAGAACTAGAACGTTTAAACTATCACAACTAGAATGTTTAGAACCATTAAAACTATCAGAACTAGAAAATTATCAGAACTAGAATGTTTAGAACTATCAGAAATATAATGTTTAGAACTAAACAGCATCAGAACTAGAACGTTTAGAACTATCAGAACTAGAACGTTTTGAACTATCAGAACTAGAATGTTTTGAACTACCAGAACTAGAATGTTTAGAAAAATCAGAACTAGAATGTTTAAAACTAAACGTTGTCAGAACTAGAACGTTTTGAACTATCAGAACTAGAATGTTTAGAACTATCAGAACTAGAATGTTAAGAACTATCAGAACTAGAATGTTTAGAACTATCAGAACTAGAACATTTAGAACTATCAGAACTAGATTGTTTAGAACTATCAGAACTAGAATGTTTAGAACTAAACGTTGTCAGAACTAGAATGTTTAGAACTACCAGAATTAGAATGTTTAGAACTAAACGTTGTCAGAACTAGAACGTTTAGAACTATCAAAACTAGAATGTTTAGAACTATCAGAACTAGAATGTTTAGAACTAAACGTTGTCAGAACTAGAATGTTTAGAACTATCAGAACTAGAATGTTTAGAACTATCAGAACTAGAATGTTTAGAACTACCAGAACTAGAATGTTTAGAACTAAACACCATCAGAACTATAATGTTTAGAAATATTAAAATTATCAGAACTAGAATGTTTTTTGAACTATCAGAACTATAATGTTTAGAACTAAACACTATTAGACCTAGAATGTTTAGAACTATCAGAACTAGAATGTTTAGAACTAAACGTTGTCAGAACTAGAACGTTTAGAACTATCAGAACTAGAATATTTAGAACCATCAGAACTAGAATGTTTAGAACTAAACACCATCAGAACTAGAATGTTTAGAACTATCAGAACTAGAATGTTTAGAACTATTAAAACTATCAGAACTAGAACATTTAGAACTATCAGAACTAGAAAGTTTAGAACTATCAGAACTAGAACATTTAGAACTATCAGAACTAGAATGTTTAGAACTAAACATTTTCAGAACTAGAACGTTTAGAGGTATCAGAAATAGAATGTTTAGAACTATCAGAACTAGAATGTTTAGAACTAAACAGCATCAGAACTAGAACGTTTAGAACTATCAGAAGTAGAAAGTTTAGAATTATCAGAAGTAGAAAGTTTAGAACTATCAGAACTAGAATTATTCAAACTATCAGAACTAGGACGTGTATAACTATCAGAACTAGAACATTTAGAACTATCAGAACTAGAACGTTTAAACTATCACAACTACAATGTTTAGAACCATTAAAACTATCAGAACTAGAAAATTATCAGAACTATAATGTTTTTTGAACTATCAGAACTATAATGTTTAGAACTAAACACTATCAGAACTAGAATGTTTAGAACTAAACGTTGTCAGAACTAGAACGTTTAGAACTATCAGAAGTAGAATGTTTAGAACTACCAGAACTAGAATGTTTAGAAATATCAGAACTAGAATGTTTAGAACTATCAGAACTAGAATGTTTAGAACTATCAGAACTAGAACATTTAGAACTATCAGAACTAGAACATTTAGAACTATCACAAGTAGAACGTTTAGAACTGTCAGAAGTAGAAAGTTTAGAACTATCAGAAGTAGAATGTTTAGAACTATCAGAACTAGAATGTTTAGAACTATCAGAACTAGAACGTTTAAACTATCACAACTAGAATGTTTAGAACCATTAAAACTATCAGAACTAGAAAATTATCAGAACTAGAATGTTTAGAACTATCAGAACTAGAACGTTTTGAACTATCAGAACTAGAATGTTTTGAACTACCAGAACTAGAATGTTTAGAAATATCAGAACTAGAATGTTTAGAACTAAACGTTGTCAGAACTAGAACGTTTTGAACTATCAGAACTAGAATGTTTAGAACTATCAGAACTAGAATGTTTAGAACTATCAGAACTAGAATGTTTAGAACTATCAGAACTAGAATGTTTAGAACTATCAGAACTAGAACATTTAGAACTATCAGAACTAGAATGTTTAGAACTATCAGAACTAGAATGTTTAGAACTAAACGTTGTCAGAACTAGAATGTTTAGAACTACCAGAACTAGAATGTTTAGAACTAAACGTTGTCAGACCTAGAACGTTTAGAACTATCAGAACTAGAATGTTTAGAACTATCAGAACTAGAATGTTTAGAACTACCAGAACTAGAATGTTTAGAACTAAACACCATCAGAACTAGAATGTTTAGAAATATTAAAATTATCAGAACTATAATGTTTTTTGAACTATCAGAACTATAATGTTTAGAACTAAACACTATCAGATCTAGAATGTTTAGAACTATGAGATGTAGAATGTTTAGAACTAAACGTTGTCAGAACTAGAAAGTTTAGAACTATCAGAACTAGAATGTTTAGAACTATCAGAACTAGAACGTTTTGAACTATCAGAACTAGAATGTTTTGAACTACCAGAACTAGAATGTTTAGAAATATCAGAACTAGAATATTTAGAACTAAACGTTGTCAGAACTAGAATATTTTGAACTATCAGAACTAGAATGTTTAGAACTATCAGAACTATAATGTTTAGAACTATCAGAACTAGAACATTTAGAACTACCAGAACTAGAATGTTTAGAAATATCAGAACTAGAATGTTTAAAACTAAACGTTGTCAGAACTAGAACGTTTTGAACTATCAGAACTAGAATGTTTAGAACTATCAGAACTAGAATGTTTAGAACTATCAGAACTAGAATGTTTAGAACTATCAGAACTAGAACATTTAGAACTATCAGAACTAGAATGTTTAGAACTATCAGAACTAGAATGTTTAGAACTAAACGTTGTCAGAACTAGAATGTTTAGAACTACCAGAATTAGAATGTTTAGAACTAAACGTTGTCAGAACTAGAACGTTTAGAACTATCAAAACTAGAATGTTTAGAACTATCAGAACTAGAATGTTTAGAACTAAACGTTGTCAGAACTAGAATGTTTAGAACTATCAGAACTAGAATGTTTAGAACTATCAGAACTAGAATGTTTAGAACTACCAGAACTAGAATGTTTAGAACTAAACACCATCAGAACTATAATGTTTAGAAATATTAAAATTATCAGAACTAGAATGTTTTTTGAACTATCAGAACTATAATGTTTAGAACTAAACACTATTAGACCTAGAATGTTTAGAACTATGAGATGTAGAATGTTTAGAACTAAACGTTGTCAGAACTAGAATGTTTAGAACTATCAGAACTACAACGTTTTGAACTATCAGAACTAGAATGTTTTGAACTACCAGAAGTGGTAGTTTAGAACTAAACGTTGTCAGAACTAGAACGTTTAGAACTATCAGAACTAGAATGTTTAGAACTAAACGTTGTCAGAACTAGAACGTTTAGAACTATCAGAACTAGAATATTTAGAACCATCAGAACTAGAATGTTTAGAACTAAACACCATCAGAACTAGAATGTTTAGAACTATCAGAACTAGAATGTTTAGAACTATTAAAACTATCAGAACTAGAACATTTAGAACTATCAGAACTAGAAAGTTTAGAACTATCAGAACTAGAACATTTAGAACTATCAGAACTAGAATGTTTAGAACTAAACATTTTCAGAACTAGAACGTTTAGAACTATCAGAACTAGAACGTTTAGAACTATCAGAAGTAGAAAGTTTAGAACTATCATAACTAGAACTATTAAAACTATCAGAACTAGAACGTTTAGAGGTATCAGAAATAGAATGTTTAGAACTATCAGAACTAGAATGTTTAGAACTAAACAGCATCAGAACTAGAACGTTTAGAACTATCAGAAGTAGAAAGTTTAGAATTATCAGAAGTAGAAAGTTTAGAACTATCAGAACTAGAATTATTCAAACTATCAGAACTAGGACGTGTATAACTATCAGAACTAGAACATTTAGAACTATCAGAACTAGAACGTTTAAACTATCACAACTACAATGTTTAGAACCATTAAAACTATCAGAACTAGAAAATTATCAGAACTATAATGTTTTTTGAACTATCAGAACTATAATGTTTAGAACTAAACACTATCAGAACTAGAATGTTTAGAACTAAACGTTGTCAGAACTAGAACGTTTAGAACTATCAGAAGTAGAATGTTTAGAACTACCAGAACTAGAATGTTTAGAAATATCAGAACTAGAATGTTTAGAACTATCAGAACTAGAATGTTTAGAACTATCAGAACTAGAACATTTAGAACTATCAGAACTAGAAAATTTAGAACAATCACAAGTAGAACGTTTAGAACTGTCAGAAGTAGAAAGTTTAGAACTATCAGAAGTAGAATGTTTAGAACTATCAGAACTAGAATGTTTAGAACTATCAGAACTAGAACGTTTAAACTATCACAACTAGAATGTTTAGAACCATTAAAACTATCAGAACTAGAAAATTATCAGAACTAGAATGTTTAGAACTATCAGAACTAGAATGTTTTGAACTATCAGAACTAGAATGTTTTGAACTACCAGAACTAGAATGTTTAGAAATATCAGAACTAGAATGTTTAGAACTAAACGTTGTCAGAACTAGAACGTTTTGAACTATCAGAACTAGAATGTTTAGAACTATCAGAACTAGAATGTTTAGAACTATCAGAACTAGAATGTTTAGAACTATCAGAACTAGAATGTTTAGAACTATCAGAACTAGAACATTTAGAACTATCAGAACTAGAATGTTTAGAACTATCAGAACTAGAATGTTTAGAACTAAACGTTGTCAGAACTAAAATGTTTAGAACTACCAGAACTAGAATGTTTAGAACTAAACGTTGTCAGACCTAGAACGTTTAGAACTCTCAGAACTAGAATGTTTAGAACTATCAGAACTAGAATGTTTAGAACTACCAGAACTAGAATGTTTAGAACTAAACACCATCAGAACTAGAATGTTTAGAAATATTAAAATTATCAGAACTATAATGTTTTTTGAACTATCAGAACTATAATGTTTAGAACTAAACACTATCAGATCTAGAATGTTTAGAACTATGAGATGTAGAATGTTTAGAACTAAACGTTGTCAGAACTAGAAAGTTTAGAACTATCAGAACTAGAATGTTTAGAACTATCAGAACTAGAACGTTTTGAACTATCAGAACTAGAATGTTTTGAACTACCAGAACTAGAATGTTTAGAAATATCAGAACTAGAATATTTAGAACTAAACGTTGTCAGAACTAGAATATTTTGAACTATCAGAACTAGAATGTTTAGAACTATCAGAACTAGAATGTTTAGAACTATCAGAACTAGAACATTTAGAACTATCAGAACTAGAATGTTTAGAACTATCAGAACTAGAATGTTTAGAACTAAACGTTGTCAGAACTAGAATGTTTAGAACTACCAGAATTAGAATGTTTAGAACTAAACGTTGTCAGAACTAGAACGTTTAGAACTATCAAAACTAGAATGTTTAGAACTATCAGAACTAGAATGTTTAGAACTAAACGTTGTCAGAACTAGAATGTTTAGAACTATCAGAACTAGAATGTTTAGAACTATCAGAACTAGAATGTTTAGAACTACCAGAACTAGAATGTTTAGAACTAAACACCATCAGAACTATAATGTTTAGAAATATTAAAATTATCAGAACTAGAATGTTTTTTGAACTATCAGAACTATAATGTTTAGAACTAAACACTATTAGACCTAGAATGTTTAGAACTATGAGATGTAGAATGTTTAGAACTAAACGTTGTCAGAACTAGAATGTTTAGAACTATCAGAACTAGAACGTTTTGAACTATCAGAACTAGAATGTTTTGAACTACCAGAAGTGGTAGTTTAGAACTAAACGTTGTCAGAACTAGAACGTTTAGAACTATCAGAACTAGAATGTTTAGAACTAAACGTTGTCAGAACTAGAACGTTTAGAACTATCAGAACTAGAATATTTAGAACCATCAGAACTAGAATGTTTAGAACTAAACACCATCAGAACTAGAATGTTTAGAACTATCAGAACTAGAATGTTTAGAACTATTAAAACTATCAGAACTAGAACATTTAGAACTATCAGAACTAGAAAGTTTAGAACTATCAGAACTAGAACATTTAGAACTATCAGAACTAGAATGTTTAGAACTAAACATTTTCAGAACTAGAACGTTTAGAACTATCAGAACTAGAACGTTTAGAACTATCAGAAGTAGAAAGTTTAGAACTATCATAACTAGAACTATTAAAACTATCAGAACTAGAACGTTTAGAGGTATCAGAAATAGAATGTTTAGAACTATCAGAACTAGAATGTTTAGAACTAAACAGCATCAGAACTAGAACGTTTAGAACTATCAGAAGTAGAAAGTTTAGAATTATCAGAAGTAGAAAGTTTAGAACTATCAGAACTAGAATTATTCAAACTATCAGAACTAGGACGTGTATAACTATCAGAACTAGAACATTTAGAACTATCAGAACTAGAACGTTTAAACTATCACAACTACAATGTTTAGAACCATTAAAACTATCAGAACTAGAAAATTATCAGAACTATAATGTTTTTTGAACTATCAGAACTATAATGTTTAGAACTAAACACTATCAGAACTAGAATGTTTAGAACTAAACGTTGTCAGAACTAGAACGTTTAGAACTATCAGAAGTAGAATGTTTAGAACTACCAGAACTAGAATGTTTAGAAATATCAGAACTAGAATGTTTAGAACTATCAGAACTAGAATGTTTAGAACTATCAGAACTAGAACATTTAGAACTATCAGAACTAGAAAATTTAGAACTATCACAAGTAGAACGTTTAGAACTGTCAGAAGTAGAAAGTTTAGAACTATCAGAAGTAGAATGTTTAGAACTATCAGAACTAGAATGTTTAGAACTATCAGAACTAGAACGTTTAAACTATCACAACTAGAATGTTTAGAACCATTAAAACTATCAGAACTAGAAAATTATCAGAACTAGAATGTTTAGAACTATCAGAACTAGAACGTTTTGAACTATCAGAACTAGAATGTTTTGAACTACCAGAACTAGAATGTTTAGAAATATCAGAACTAGAATGTTTAGAACTAAACGTTGTCAGAACTAGAACGTTTTGAACTATCAGAACTAGAATGTTTAGAACTATCAGAACTAGAATGTTTAGAACTATCAGAACTAGAATGTTTAGAACTATCAGAACTAGAATGTTTAGAACTATCAGAACTAGAACATTTAGAACTATCAGAACTAGAATGTTTAGAACTATCAGAACTAGAATGTTTAGAACTAAACGTTGTCAGAACTAGAATGTTTAGAACTACCAGAACTAGAATGTTTAGAACTAAACGTTGTCAGACCTAGAACGTTTAGAACTATCAGAACTAGAATGTTTAGAACTATCAGAACTAGAATGTTTAGAACTACCAGAACTAGAATGTTTAGAACTAAACACCATCAGAACTAGAATGTTTAGAAATATTAAAATTATCAGAACTATAATGTTTTTTGAACTATCAGAACTATAATGTTTAGAACTAAACACTATCAGATCTAGAATGTTTAGATCTATGAGATGTAGAATGTTTAGAACTAAACGTTGTCAGAACTAGAAAGTTTAGAACTATCAGAACTAGAATGTTTAGAACTATCAGAACTAGAACGTTTTGAACTATCAGAACTAGAATGTTTTGAACTACCAGAACTAGAATGTTTAGAAATATCAGAACTAGAATATTTAGAACTAAACGTTGTCAGAACTAGAATATTTTGAACTATCAGAACTAGAATGTTTAGAACTATCAGAACTATAATGTTTAGAACTATCAGAACTAGAACATTTAGAACGATCAGAACTAGAATGTTTAGAACTATCAGAACTAGAATGTTTAGAACTAAACGCTGTCAGAACTAGAACGTTTAGAACTATCAGAACTAGAATGTTTAGAACTACCAGAACTAGAATATTTAGAACTAAACATTGTCAGAACTAGAACGTTTAGAACTATCAGAACTAGAATGTTTAGAACTATCAGAACTAGAATGTTTAGAACTAAACGTTGTCAGAAATAGAACGTTTAGAACTATCAGAACTAGAATGTTTAGAACTATCAGAACTATAATGTTTAGAACTAAACGATGTCAGAACTAGAACGTTTAGAACCATCATAACTAGAATGTTTAGAACTAAACACCATCAGAACTAGAATGTTTAGAACTATCAGAACTAGAATGTTTAGAACTATTAAAACTATCAGAACTAGAACATTTAGAACTATCAGAACTAGACCGTTTAGAACTATCAGAACTAGAACATTTAGAACTATCAGAACTAGAATGTTTAGAACTAAACGTTGTCAGAACTAGAACGTTTAGAACTATCAGAACTAGAATGTTTAGAACTAAACGCTGTCAGAGCTAGAACATTTAGAACTATCAGAACTAGTATGTTTAGAACTATCAGAACTAGAATGTTTAGAACTAAACGCTGTCAGAGCTAGAACGTTTAGAACTATCAGAAGTAGAATGTTTAGAACTACAAGAACTAGAATGTTTAGAAATATCAGAACTAGAATGTTTAGAACTAAACGTTGTCAGAACTAGAACGTTTAGAACTATCAGAACTAGAATGTTTAGAACTAAACGCTGTCAGAGCTAGAACATTTTGAACTATCAGAAGTAGAATGTTTAGAACTACCAGAACTAGAATGTTTAGAAATATCAGAACTAGAATGTTTAGAACTAAACGTTGTCAGAACTAGAACGTTTAGAACTATCAGAACTAGAATGTTTAGAACTAAACGTTGTCAGAACTAGAACGTTTAGAACTATCAGAACTAGAATGTTTAGAACTATCAGAACTAGAATGTTTAGAACTACCAGAACTAGAATGTTTAGAACTAAACGTTGTCAGAACTAGAACGTTTAGAACTATCAGAACTAGAATGTTTAGAACTATCAGAACTAGAATGTTTAGAACTAAACACCATCAGAACTAGAATGTTTAGAACTATTAAAACTATCAGAACTAGAACATTTAGAACTATCAGAACTAGAATGTTTAGAACTAAACGTTGTCAGAACTAGAACGTTTAGAAATATCAGAACTAGAATGTTTAGAAATATCAGAACTAGAATGTTTAGAACTAAACGTTGTCAGAGCTAGAACATTTAGAACTATCAGAACTAGAATGTTTAGAACTATCAGAACTAGAATGTTTAGAACTAAACGTTGTCAGAACTAGAACGTTTAGAACTATCAGAACTAGAATGTTTAGAACTAAACGTTGTCAGAACTAGAACGTTTAGAACTATCAGAACTAGAATGTTTAGAACTAAACGCTGTCAGAGCTAGAACATTTAGAACTATCAGAAGTAGAATGTTTAGAACTACCAGAACTAGAATGTTTAGAAATATCAGAACTAGAATGTTTAGAACTAAACGTTGTCAGAACTAGAACGTTTAGAACTATCAGAACTAGAATGTTTCGAACTAAACGCTGTCAGAGCTAGAACGTTTAGAACTATCAGAACTAGAATGTTTAGAACTATCAGAACTAGAATGTTTAGAACTAAACGTTGTCAGAACTAGAACGTTTAGAACTATCAGAACTAGAATGTTTAGAACTAAACGTTGTCAGAACTAGAACGTTTAGAACTATCAGAACTAGAATGTTTAGAACTAAACACTATCAGAACTAGAATGTTTAGAACTATCAGAAGTAGAATGTTTAGAACTATCAGAACTAGAACATTTAGAACTATCAGAAGTATAACATTTAGAACTATCTGATGTAGAACGTTTTGAACTATCAGAACTAGAATGTTTAGAACTAAACACTGTCAGAGCTAGAACATTTAGAACTATGAGATGTAGAACATTTAGAACTATCAGATGTAGAACGTTTAGAACTATCACAAGTAGAATGTTTAGAACTACCAGAACTAGAAAATTATCAGAACTATAATGTTTTTTGAACTATCAGAACTAGAATGTTTAGAACTAAACACTATCAGAACTAGAATGTTTAGAACTATCAGAACTAGAACGTTTAGAACTATCAGAAGTAGAATGTTTAGAACTATCAGAAGTAGAACATTTAGAACTATCTGAACTAGAATGTTTAGAACTATCAGAAGTAGAACGTTTATAACTATCAGAACTAGAATGTTTAGAACCATTAAAACTATCAGAAAATGTTACATTAGAAAGACTCAAAACACCATCATTGTGTAAAACCATGGAAGGTAGTGTACATAAGCTGAGATCTGGTGTTTGGAGGGTGTTTGATTGTAAACTCAAATGTTAGTGTTATGATACACTGAATATATTTCAAAACAGAATGGAAGTACTCTGAAACACCCAAAGAGAGTGTTGTGAAAACACTTGTTGGTGTTTCAGTGCATGTAAAAGGCAGCATCACAACACAAAAATTATGTTTTGGCATACTGTGGCATACTGTGTCAAAATTTTGATTAACATTTTAAAGAAGACACTGGGAATTGAAGACTTTTCCTAGGGTAGACTTTGGCACTAACTACAGGCTACAGCTGCCAGGCCCATTGTGAGATTATAACAATTATACAATCATTCGTTACAATCAAAATGTTTAGGGCCATGTAAGTTATAGCAGAGATAACATGAGGCAACATGAGGCCTTCATCACTGGTATTCATGTGAGGTGGATGTGGGTCTCCTGCTTGTCAGAACGTTGCCTGATAGAAATGTAAAGGTCATTTCCGATTGAGCCGACATATGCAGCGTTTACCGTGAATGCTGTCTCCGCTAACGCAGGAAACATTGCCTTTCAATTTCAATCACGCTGTAAAGCTGAACTTCCTTGATGCAGATTGAATAGAGCCCTTCACTCAGTCCACTCAGCCCACTCATCTTACGGACTAAACTGTTGTTGTTACGTAACACCTGGGCCCCGATTCAGACTTTAGATAAGTAACCTTAACATGGACTCAATAAAACATGGACTTAAGTCAACATTTTTTAAAAGTCAATGTTAAATAAACTTATCTCAAGTCTGAATAGTGCCTAGGGAGAATCTGTTTTTTGTGAAATTCCACCTACATTTTTTTCTGTGCTTTGTTTAGACAGATTAGAAACAGGAGGAGACAGTGAAAGAATGAAAGTTGGACAGGCAGAAGTGGGAATTCACTTGGCTCATCGTGCTCTAGCGATTCCTTGTGGAGGGCCGGACGCCTGGAGGCTGACCTCAACATAGAATATTACAGTTCTTCAGGTCCTGTTGATAGGATAGTCTGGAACGGAGCTCAGGGAGCCTGCTGTGTGTGTGTGTACGTACGTGTGTGTGTGTGTGTGTGTACGTGTGGTGTGTGTGTATGTACATTTACGTCATTTAGCAGACGCTCTTATCCAGAGCGACTTACAAATAGGTGCATTCACCTTATAGCCAGTGGGAAAACCACTTGACAATTTATTTTGTTTGTTTTATAAAGTAAAGGGGGGGGGGGGGGGGTAGAAGGATTACTTTATCCTATCATGTACATGTATGTACGTGTGGTGTGTGTGTATGTACGTGTGTGTGTGTGTACGTGTGGTGTGTGTGTATGTACGTGTGTGTGTACGTGTGGTGTGTGTGTGTACGTGTGGTGTGTGTGTATGTACGTGTGTGTGTGTGTATGTACGTGTGTGTGTGTACGTGTGGTGTGTGTGTATGTACGTGTGTGTGTACGTGTGGTGTGTGTGTGTACGTGTGGTGTGTGTGTATGTACGTGTGTGTGTGTGTGGTGTGTGTGTGTACGTGTGGTGTGTGTGTATGTACGTGTGTGTGTGTGTGGTGTGTGTGTGTACGTGTGGTGTGTGTGTGTACGTGTGGTGTGTGTGTATGTACGTGTGTGTGTACGTGTGGTGTGTGTGTATGTACGTGTGTGTACGTGTGGTGTGTGTGTATGTACGTGTGTGTGTACGTGTGGTGTGTGTGTATGTACGTGTGTGTGTACGTGTGGTGTGTACGTGTGTGTGTGTGTGTGTACGTGTGTGTGTACTTGTGGTGTGTGTGTGTATGTACGTGTGTGTGTACGTGTGGTGTGTGTGTGTACGTGTGGTGTGTGTGTATGTACGTGTGTGTGTGTGTGTATGTACGTGTGTGTGTACGTGTGGTGTGTACGTGTGTGTGTGTGTATGTACGTGTGTGTGTACGTGTGGTGTGTGTGTGTATGTACGTGTGTGTGTGGTGTGTGTGTATGTACGTGTGTGTGTACGTGTGGTGTGTGTGTATGTACGTGTGTGTGTGTGTGTGTGTATGTACATGTGTGTACGTGTGGTGTGTGTGTATGTACGTGTGTGTGTACGTGTGGTGTGTACGTGTGTGTGTGTGTGTGTACGTGTGTGTGTACTTGTGGTGTGTGTGTGTATGTACGTGTGTGTGTACGTGTGGTGTGTGTGTATGTACGTGTGTGTGTGTGTATGTACGTGTGTGTGTACGTGTGTGTGTGTGCATGTACGTGTGTGTGTACGTGTGTGTTTGAGGTGTGTGTAATGGCAGTAATGTCAGACATGGCTGTGGAAAGTCTGAGCTCGGTTTGGCTAAAGAATGGAAAGGGAGCGTGTGTTTGCCTGTGTGTGGTTTGGCAGAGGAAGCTAAGGCCATATGGCACTCATTAGATCCCTGGAGAACTGGGACAACCAGCCCATTCACTCACACACATACCAGCTCATTCACATATGTACTTTATCTACCCACAACTCGGCAATAGGTGCGAAAGCAGTTAGCGTCTCTGAATGGGTTAGTAGGCTTTCCAGCAGGATTAACTCAAAAGCAGGTCCACATTTGCATATGAAACTAATGCACGGAAGGTGCAAACTCCGTCCAAAATGCTACACAAACAAATGTTGTTATTGAGTGAATTCCTTTTCTGTTTCCTTCTTCAATGTGATAACATTTTGTTCTCACACTTTCGTTGACTCATACTTTCTCGGAGTTCCCTTTTTTTTTGTTTGTTGTATTTTTCTCCCCAATTTTGATCTTGTCTCATCGCTGCAACTCCCCAACGGGCTCGGGAGGCGAAGGTCGAATCATGACCCGCCAAACCGCGCTTCTTAACACCCGCCCGCTTAACCCGGAAGCCAGCCGCACCAACGTGTCGGAGGAAACACCGTTCACCTGACGACCGTTTCTCGGAATCCTGGCTGAACAAGGACATGGATAACATAGATCCAGCTGGTTTCTCTATGCATCGTCACACGGCAGCTTCAGGTTAAGGTTAAGGGGGAGGTGTGTGTCTCTTTGTTAACACTAAACACTCAACCAGCTGTATAGGGCCATAAGCAAACAAGAAAATGCACATCGAGGTGGCGCTCCTAGTGGCTGGTGGTTTTAATGCAGGGAAACTTAAATCCGTCTTACCTCATTTTAACTAGCATGTCACCTGTGCAACTAGAGGCGACAAAACTTTAGATCACCTTTACTCCAAAGCTCTCTCCTCGTCCTCCATTTGGCAAATCTGACCATAACTGTCCTCCTGATTCCTGTTTACAAGCAAAAACTCTAACAGGAAGTACCAGTGACAATGTGGAAGTGGTCCGATGAAGCGGATGTTAAGCTTTTCCCGAGTGGCGCAGTGCTAGCATCAGTTGTCAGAGCAGCTTACCGATCACTGCACCTGTACACAGCCCATATGAAATTAGCCCGCACAACTACCTCATCCCTATATTGTTATTTATTTTGCTCATTTGTACCCCAGTATCTCTATTTGCACATCATCTCTTGCACATCTATCATTCCAGTGTTAATACTAATTGTAATTATTTTGCACTATAGCCTATTTATTGCCTTACCTCCATAACTTGCTACATTTGCACACATGTACTGTAAGTCACTCTGCTAAATGACTAAAATGTCAAACGTAAATGGCATAGTAGTGCGGTTGTGTATTGTGTTGTGTCCTCGTGTAAATAGCCTGTTTTTTTTTGTTTTTTTTTGTTTTTTTTGTTCGTATATATTTCTCTATCTCACTTAGCTACTTGCTATTAGCCACCGTTAGAGGTCTTCACCACTGTCCGTGGCCTGCACTACCTACCAGCCAGCTCTAGCCTGGACAATTATCGACCAGTCTGCACAGCGTGCTATCGACCCAGAGCATATCGGATTTTCTGCCGGAATCACTGGACGTTAACACCGGACCATCGCAACTAGCTAGCTGCAACCGAATGGCTGTTGTTGGCTAATCGCCACTTCCCGACGTAGCAGTTAGCCTTGAGCTAGCCTCGAGCCAGGCCCATCTCCCAGCTACAGTGGGGAAAAAAAGTATTTAGTCAGCCACCAATTGTGCAAGTTCTCCCACTTAAAAAGATGAGAGAGGCCTGTAATTTTCATCATAGGTATACGTCAACTATGACAGACAAATTGAGAAAAAATAATCCAGAAAATCACATTGTAGGATTTTTAATGAATTTATTTGCAAATTATGGTGGAAAATAAGTATTTGGTCAATAACAAAAGTTTCTCAATACTTTGTTATATACCCTTTGTTGGCAATGACACAGGTCAAACGTTTTCTGTAAATCTTCACAAGGTTTTCACACACTGTTGCTGGTATTTTGGCCCATTCCTCCATGCAGATCTCCTCTAGAGCAGTGATGTTTTGGGGCTGTTGCTGGGCAACACGGACTTTCAACTCCCTCCAAAGATTTTCTATGGGGTTGAGATCTGGAGACTGGCTAGGCCACTCCAGGACCTTGAAATGCTTCTTACGAAGCCACTCCTTCATTGCCCGGGCGGTGTGTTTGGGATTATTGTCATGCTGAAAGACCCAGCCACGTTTCATCTTCAATGCCCTTGCTGATGGAAGGAGGTTTTCACTCAAAATCTCACGATACATGGCCCCATTCATTCCTTCCTTTACACGGATCAGTCGTCCTGGTCCCTTTGCAGAAAAACAGCCCCAAAGCATGATGTTTCCACCCCCATGCTTCACAGTAGGTATGGTGTTCTTTGGATGCAACTCAGCATTCTTTGTCATCCAAACACGACGAGTTGAGTTTTTACCAAAAAGTTCTATTTTGGTTTCATTTGACCATATGACATTCTCCCAATCCTCTTCTGGATCATCCAAATGCACTCTAGCAAACTTCAGATGGGCCTGGACATGTACTGGCTTAAGCAGGGGGACACGTTTGGCACTGCAGGATTTGAGTCTCTGGCGGCGTAGTGTGTTACTGATGGTAGGCTTTGTTACTTTGGTCCCAGCTCTCTGCAGGTCATTCACTAGGTCCCCCCGTGTGGTTCTGGGATTTTTGCTCACCGTTCTTGTGATCATTTTGACCCCACGGGGTGAGATCTTGCGTGGAGCCCCAGATCGAGAGAGATTATCAGTGGTCTTGTATGTCTTCCATTTCCTAATAATTGCTCCCACAGTTGATTTCTTCAAACCAAGCTGCTTACCTATTGCAGATTCAGTCTTCCCAGCCTGGTGCAGGTCTACAATTTTGTTTCTGGTGTCCTTTGACAGCTCTTTGGTCTTGGCCATAGTGGAGTTTGGAGTGTGACTGTTTGAGGTTGTGGACAGGTGTCTTTTATACTGATAACAAGTTCAAACAGGTGCCATTAATACAGGTAACGAGTGGAGGACAGAGGAGCCTCTTAAAGAAGAAGTTACAGGTCTGTGAGAGACAGAAATCTTGCTTGTTTGTAGGTGACCAAATACTTATTTTCCACCATAATTTGCAAATAAATTCATTAAAAGTCCTACAATGTGATTTTCTGGATTATTTTTTCTCAATTTGTCTGTCATAGTTGACCTGTACCTATGATGAAAATTACAGGCCTCTCTCATCTTTTTAAGTGG
This sequence comes from Coregonus lavaretus, assembly GCF_964263955.1. NCBI lineage: Eukaryota > Metazoa > Chordata > Actinopteri > Salmoniformes > Salmonidae > Coregonus > Coregonus lavaretus. Next base: position 223,936 of record NW_028163835.1, on the reverse strand, counting down.
GAGAACTTGCACAATTGGTGGCTGACTAAATACTTTTTCCCCCCACTGTATCTACCTCTCTATCAACCGGACGAGCCCCACCGATCCATCATGACTGGTCTGCCGACGTAATTGTCTGATGTGGTTTCAACAGGCTTCCCGTTGCGACGACCACGAAGATCCATCTGCTATCCCCGGCCCGCTAGCACGCACAATCAACAACCGTGCCTCCTGCTCGCCTGTGCTTTAGCAGCCTACGATCTGCTCCCGGACTTACTTAGTGATGTTCACTGGACCTTATGATCACTCAGCTACACAGCTGATGCCTGCTGGACTGTTCCTTTACACGGTACCCCATCCTGTTTATCTGTTTAGCCTCAGCCCAAAACTTTCGTCGCCATTACCAGTTGTTGTATTAGCCCTCTTGAATAACACCTGTGATTGCTTTATGCCTATCTCCCATGTCAATATGCCTAGCCTATTGCTATTTGGGTTAGTTCTTATTATACAATTGAGCCCAAAGTTCAGCTCAACCAGCCTCAGAGAGCTCCTTTGTCCCACCCCCCATACACGCAGAGACCGGCTCAATTGGTACCTCCAGTGATGCCATCTCTTTCATAGTTACCCAATGCTTAGGTGTACCTCCACTGTACTCATATCCTTCCATATCCTTATCTGTACATAATGCCCTGAATCTATTCTACAACACCCGGAAATCTGCCCCTTTTATTCTCTGTACCCAACGCACTAGAATACCAGTTCTTAAAGCCTTTAGCCGTATCCTTATTCTATTCCTCCTCTGTTCCTCTGGTGATGTAGAGGTTAGCCAAGGCCCTGTAGCCCCCAGTATCACTCCTACCCCCCAGGCGCTATCATTTGTTGACTTCTGTAACCGTAAAAGCCTTGGTTTCTTGCATGTTAACATCAGAAGTCTCCTCCCCAAATTTGAGTTATTCACTGCGTTAGCACACTCTGCCAACCCTGATGTTCTAGCAGTGTCTGAATCTTGGCTTAGGAAGGCCACCAAAGATTCAGAAATGTCCATTCCGAACTACAACATTTTCCATCTAGATAGAACTGCCAAAGGGGGCGGAGTTGCAATCTACTGTATGATAGCAGAGCGCTATCATACTATCCAGGTCTGTGCCCAAACAGTTTGAGCTTCTACTTCTAAAAATCCACCTTTCCAGAAATTAGTCTCTCACTGTTGCCGCTTTCTACAGAGCCCCCTCAGCCCCCAGTTGTGCCCTGGACACCATATGTGAATTGATTGCCCCCCATCTATCCTCAGAGTTCGTACTGCTTGGTGACCTAAACTGGGATATGATTAACACCCCGGCCGTCCTACAATCTAAACTAGATGCCCTCAATCTCACACAAATTATCAAGGAACCTACCAGGTACAACCCTAAATCCGTAAACATGGGCACCCTCATAGATATCATCCTGACTAATTTACCCTCTAAATACACCTCCTCTGTCTTCAACCAGGATCTCAGCGATCACTGCCTCATTGCCTGCGTCCGTAATGGGGCCACGGTCAAATGACCACCCTTCATCACTGTCAAACGCTCCCTAAAACACTTCAGCGAGCAGGCCTTTCTAATTGACCTGGCCCGGATATCCTGGATGGATATTGACCTCATTCCGTCAGTAGAGGATGCCTGGATGTTCTTCAAAAGTGCTTTCCTCTCCATCTTAAATAAGCATGCCCCATTCAAAATATTCAGAACTAAGAACAGATATAGCCCCTGGTTCACCCCAGACTTGACTGCCCTTGACCAGCACAAAAACATCCTGTGGCATACTGCATTAGCATCGAACAGCCCCCGCGATATGCAACTTTTCAGGGAAGTAGGAACTCAGTTAGGAAAGCAAAGGCTAGCTTTTTCAAACAGAAATGTGCATCCTGTAGCACTAACTCCAAAAGGTTTTGGGACACTGCAAAGTCCATGGAGAGTAAGAGCACCTCCTCCCAGCTGCCCACTGCACTGAGGCTAGGAAACACTGTCACCACCGATAAATCTACGATAATCGAGAGTTTCAATAAGCATTTTGCTACGGCTGGCCATGCTTTCCACCTGGCTACCCTTACCCTGGCCACCAGCTCTGCACCCTCCGCTGCAACTTGCCCATGCCCCCCCCCCCCCCCACTTCTCCTTCACCCAAATTCAGACAGCTGATGTCCTGAAAGAGCTGCTGAATCTGGACCCCTACAAATCAGCTGGGCTAGACAATCTGGATCCTTTCTTTCTAAAATTAGCTGCCGAAATTGTAGATCCAAACTGTTACAGACCTATATCCATCCTGCCCTGCCTTTCGAAAGTATTTGAAAGCCAAGTTAACAAACAGATCACCGACCATTTAGAATCCCACCGTACCTTCTCCGCTATGCAATCTGGTTTCTGAGCTGGTCATGGGTCCACCTCAGCCACGCTCAAGGTCCTAAACGATATAATAACCGCGATCGATAAAAGACAGTACTGTGCAGCCGTCTTCATCAACCTGGCCAAGGCTTTTGACTCTGTCAATCATCACATTCTTATTGGCAGAATAAATAGCCTTGGTTTCTTAAATGACTGCCTCGCCTGGTTCACCAACTACTTCTCAGATAGAGTTCAATGTGTCAAATCGGAGGGCCTGTTGTCTGGACCTCTGGCAGTCTCTATGGGGGTGCCACAGGGTTAAATTCTTGGGCCGACTCTATTCTCTGTGTATATCAATGATGTCACTCTTGCTGCTGGTGACACAGGTCCTAATCCAGGCACTTGTCATCTCCCGTCTGGATTACTGCAACTCGCTGTTGGCTGGGCTCCCTGCCTGTGCCATTAAACCCCTACAACTAATCCAGAATGCCGCAGCCCGTCTGGTGTTCAACGTTCCCAAGTTCTCTCACGTCACCCCGCTCCTCCGCACACTCCACTGGCTTCCAGTTGAAGGCCATGGTGCTTGCCTACGGAGCTGCGAGGGGAACGGCACCTCCGTACCTTCAGGCTCTGATCAGTCCCTACACGCAAACGAGGGCATTGCGTTCATCCACCTCTGGCCTGCTGGCCCCCCTACCTCTGCGGAAGCACAGTTCCCGCTCAGCCCAGTCAAAACTGTTCGCTGCTCTGGCACCCCAATGGTGGAACAAGTTCCCTCACGACGCCAGGACAGCGGAGTCACTAACCACCTTCCGGAGACACTTGAAACCCCACCTCTTTAAGGAATAACTGGGATAGGATAAAGTAATCCTTCTACCCCCACCCCCCTTACCCCACCCAAAAAATAAAAAATAAATAAAAATAAAAACATATTGTAAAGTGGTTATCCCACTGGCTATAAGGTGAATGCACCAATTTGTAAGTTGCTCTGGATAAGAGCGTCTGCTAAATGACGTAATTGTAAATGTAAATGTAAATGTGACTCTCAGATCCACCTCTATACAGACGACACCATTTTGTATACATCTGGCCCTTCATTGGACACTGTGTTAACAAACCTCCAAACGAGCTTCAATGCCATACAACACTCCTTCCGTGGCCTCCAACTGCTCTTAAACGCTAGTAAAACTAAATGCATGCTCTTCAATTGAACGCTGTTTGCACCCGCCCGCCCGACTAGAATCACTACTCTCGGCGGGTCTGACTTAGAATATGTGGACAACTACAAATACCTAGGTGTCTGGTTAGACCGTAAACTCTCCTTCCAGACTCACATTAAGCATCTCCAATCCAAAGTTAAATCTAGAATCGGCTTCCTATTTCGCAACAAAGCCTCCTTCACTTATGCTGCTAAACATGCCCTCGTAAAACTGACTATCCTACCGATCCTTGACTTCGGCGATGTCATTTACAAAATAGCTTCCAACACTCTACTCAGCAAATTGGATGTAATCTATCACAGTGCCATCCGTTTTGTCACCAAAGCCCCATAAACTACCCACCATTGTGACCTGTACGCTCTCGTTGGCTGGCCCTCACTACATATTAGTCGCCAAACTCACTGGCTCCAGGTCATCTATAAATCACTTCTAGGTAAATCCCCGCCTTATCTTAGATCATTGGTCACCATAGCAACACCCACCCGTAGTCTGCGTTCCAGCAGGTATATCTCACTGGTCATCCCCAAAGCCAACACCTCCTTTGGCCGCCATTCCTTTCAGTTCTCTGCTGCCAATGACTGGAACGAACTACATAAATCTCTGAAGCTGGAGACACTTATCTCCCTCAATAACTTTAAGCATCAGTTGTCAGAGCAGCTTACCGATCACTGCACCTGTACACAGCCCATCTGTAATTAGCCCACCCAACTACCTCATCCCCATATTGTTATTTACGTAGATATTTATTTTGCTAATTTGCACCCCAGTATCTCTATTTGCACATCATCTTCTGCACATCTATCACTCCAGTGTTAATACTAAATTGTAATTATTTTGCACTATGGCCTATTTATTGCCTTACCTCTATAACTTACTACATTTGCACACACTGTATATAGATTTTCTATTGTGTTATTGACTGTACGTTTTGTTTATTCCATATGTAACTCTGTGTTGTTGTTGTTTTTATCACACTGCTTTGCTTTATCTTGGCCAGGTCGCAGTTGTAAAAGAGAACTTGTTCTCAACTGGCTTACCTGGTTAAATAAAGGTGAAATAAAATAAATAATAATGACAGGACTGTTTCGTCCCAACCAGAAGCTTTTACTAAAAAGAAGGATTACTAAAGCCCCTTTCAAGGAGTGGGACACTAATCTGGATGCTTATAAGAAATCCCGCTACGACCTCCGACGAGCCATCAAACAGTCAAAACGTCAATTCGGGACTAAGATCAAATCCTACTATGCCGGCGCTGATGCTCGTCGGATGTGGCAGGGCTTGCAAACTATCATGGATTACAAAGTGAAACCCAGCCGCGAGCTGCCCAGTGACACGAGCCTAACAGACGAGCTAAATATCTTCTACACTCGCTTTGAGGCAAGCAACACTGACCCATGCATGAGAGCACCAGCTGTTCCAGACGACTGTTATCTCGCTCTCCGTAGCCGATGTCAGTAAGACCTTTAAAGTGTCTTCACTGTCATTTTCAACCTCTCCCTGACCCAGTCTGTAATACCTAAATGTTTCAAGCAGACCACCATAGTCCCTGTGACCAAGAACGCCAAGGTAACCTGTGTAAATGACTATCGCCCCTTAGCACTCACATCTATAGCCATGAAAGGCTTTGAAAGGCTGGTCATGGCTCACATCAACACCATCATCCCAGACACCCTCGACCCTCTCCAATTCGCATACCACCCCAACAGATCCACATATGACACAATCTCTATTGTACTCAACATTGCCCTCTCCCACCTGGACAACAGGAACACCTGCGTGAGAATGCTGTTCATTGTCTACAGCTCAGCGTTCAACACCATAGTGCCCTCCAAGCTCATCACTAAGCTCAGGACCCTGGGACTGAACACCTCCCTCTGCAACTGGATCCTGGACTTCCTGACGGGCCGCCCCCAGGTGGTAAGGGTAGGCAACAACACATCCGCCACGTGACCCTCAACTCGGGGCCCCTTCAGGGGTGCGTGCTCAGTCCCTTCTGTACTCCCTGTTCACCCACGACTGCCTGGACGCGCATGACTCCAGCACCGTCATTAAGTTTGCTGACAACACGATGGTGGTTGGCCTGATCACCGACGACATTAAGACAGCCTATAGGGAGGAGGTCAGTGACCTGGCAGTGTGGTGCCAGGACAACAACCTCTCCCTCAATGTCAGCAAAACAAAGGAGCTGATCATTGACTACAGGAAACAGAGGGCAGAGCACGCCCCATCCATATCGACGGTGCTGTAGTGGAATGGGTGGAGAGCTTCAAGTTCTTCGGTGTCACATCAATAAGCAATTATCCTGGTTCACACGCACCGACACAGTCGTGAAGAAGGCACGACAACGCCTCTTCCCCCACAGGAGGCTGAAAATATTTATCCTCAAAAAGTTATCCAGCTGCACCATTGAGAGCATCTTATCTGGCTGCATCACCGCTTGGTATGACGACTGTTTGGCGTCCGACCGCAAGGCGCTATAGTGTGTGTTGTCCATTTCATCACTGTGGCTGAGCTCCCTGCCATCCAGGACCTCAGAAGAAGGCCCTGAAAAATTGTCAAAGACTCCAGCCATCCAAGTAATAGACGGTTCTCTCCGCTACCACACGGCAAGCGGTAATAATGCACCAAGATTTTCCTGCGAAGAGACAGAATCATTAGATCATTTGTTTTGGTACTGTCCATTTGTAGGTTATTTTTGGTCACAGGTCCAAGAATGGCTGAAGGATTGCAATATTTACCTGGAGCTAACCCTGCAGATAGCACTACTAGGTGATCTGAAAAGTCATAGTCAATCGATCAATAAGATAATAATACTATTAGCAAAAATGTTTATTTTCAATTTAAAATCTGTAGAAACAATGAGAATAGCAGGGTTCAGAACTTTTGTAAAACATCACAGTACAGTTGAAAAATATATGGCAAATAGAAATCCAATATGGATGGTGTTAAGAGATAGATGGGAGGGGTTGAATGGAGCTGAAGGATGGGACTAATAACAACTAACAACAACTAATAACAACAAGATAACTAATGTAAAGCATACTGTGTCCATAATAAGTATATAGGTTATAGGTTGAGAGCTTTTGTTTAGTTTTCAACTAACAATTAAATGTGAAATCAACAATAACATTTACCATGTCCTTTAATTTTTGTTAAAAGTTGGGTGAAAAAAAGACAAAATGCCCTTATGTTGATGGCAATTGATGGCAATTTGCAAATCCAATCAGTTTTCCACATTGATTCAACATAATCACATTTATTTTGGGGGTTGAAATGATGTGGAAACAATGTTGATTCAACCAGTTTTTCCCCAGTGTAACCACACATGATGCAATAGGCCCGTTAGGCTATTTGACACTATAATAATAATATGCCATTTAGCAGACGCTTTTATCCAAAGCGACTTACAGTCATGCGTGCATAGATTTTTTTTTGTGTATGGGTGGTCCCGGGGATCGAACCCACTACCTTGGCGTTACAAGCGCCGTGCTCTACCAGCTGAGCTACAGAGGACCACTGTGATGCAACTCAGCAAAATTGCAGAATACCTTGTGGTATGCTAACTGTACCTAATTGTGATCTGCATGTCCTCTGCCTGTATGTATGCCCGATAACATATGTAAGAGGTCAACATTTAACATTTTAACATTTAAGTCATTTAGCAGACGCTCTTATCCAGAGCAACTTACAAATTGGTGCATTCAACTTAGGATAGCAAGTGGGACAACCACATCTTGATCACTGTAAGTGCACTTCTTCAAACAAGCAGCTGTGAGCAAAGTCAGTGCAATCAGGGACAACTACATCTCGATCACAACAAGCCGTTAGCCCTGTACGTTTTCACTCAGAACACCTACTACGTGACTACTCTGCGCTCAAACAGCAGCCAATCGGTTCGTCGAATCCCTCACGACGTCACCGAGGGCCCTGGTTGAAACTGACCGCTAGCTGAAGATGATAGAGGAGCGCGAGGCGAGGAGGAGAACGTCCCGAAAAACAAGGACAAGGAATCTCCTCCAATAAACATGTTTGATTCGCTCACATTAGTCCTGGAAAAAGTGTTCTTCCTCACTCACCTCAATGTCTTCAGGACCAGTCTGTTGTTTTCAGACACACAGAGAGCGAGAGAGAAGAATAGGGTTACACATCACTGCGAGAAAGAGGAGGGGAGAGAGGGGGTCCCGGATACCTCCACCGGCGCCGGACTCCCAGACTCCATATACCAACGGGGAGACTTGCTAGAAGTGCCCCGGACTTTATTCACTCATTTCGGCATCTATTTAGGGGACAACCGGGTGGCGCATCTGATTCCGGATATCTTGCCACTCTTTACAACCGACAAGCGTTCCATCCAGGTGATGGTAACGAACAAACGGTTAGTTCTCGGAGTTCTATCCAAGAGCGCCAGCATCCGGGTGGATACGGTTGAGGACTTTGCGTATGGAGCGTCAATTCTACTGAACACTATGGATACTACCGTGCAGAAACGACCGCTGGATGGCGAAGAGATCGCGAGGAGAGCGGAGAAACTGGTTGGGAAGATACCGTACAGCTTGCTGTGGAATAACTGTGAACATTTCGTTACTTATTGCCGGTATGGCATCGCAATCAGCATTCAGACTGACAAGGTAACATATTGATATTGGCTATTTCTTCTTTTTTTACGCACGGACGTTTTCAAGATGCCATCTCTCTGAAAAGTTATGTATTCCAAAGTACAGCTTGCTGCAAAATGATAACGGTGTTTTCCTAAATGGACCCACCCCACTGGTCACACACGTCAATTCAACTTCTATTCCACGCTGATTCAACGTAACATCATTGAAATTACGTGGAAACAACGTTGATTCAACCGGTGTGTGCCCAGTGGGACGTTGAATAGATTATCCATTTGGTGTGCATCCTGTGTGCGCGATTGGAACTGTTGCGCGCTGGTGATATGTTTTCAAAGAGCAACGCTGCAGGACTCTGTCCATTCCTATAACTAGTTGCAGAATTTGAATATTGAAATATTAATTTATAGATTAAGTGAATGCTGTGAACTAATAATTGCTGGTTTAGGTGATAGGCCTATATGCCTTGATAAAAAAAAAAGTTAGCTTACTTTGAATTTGATTAATCTCAAGCCAAATAGGTTAAAAGGGGTCATTAGCCTACTTTACTCTGTGAGCGATGCTAAATGATGCGCATCAATATGGACCAATAGGTTTCTATAACAATGACCGCATCCCAAATGGCACCCTATTACATACACTCTTAGAAAAAAGGGTTCCAAAAGGGTTCTTCGGCTGTCCCCATAGGAGCACCCTTTTTGGTCCCAGATAGAACCCTTTTGTAGAACCCTCTGTGGAAAGGGTTCTTCATGGAACGTCAAATGGTTCTACCTGGAACCAAAAGGGTTCTACCTGGAACCAAAAAGGGTTCTTCAAAGGGTTCTCCTATGGAGACAGCCAAATAACAATTTTAGGTTCTAGATTTTTTTCTAGGAGTGTAGATAGGCCTATTATGGTGCACTGATTTAGGTGAGAGTCAAAAGTAGTGCCCTGCTCTGGTCAAAAGTAGTGCCCTGCTCTGGTCAAAAGTAGTGCCCTGCTCTGGTCAAAACTAGTGCCCTGCTCTGGTCAAAAGTAGTGCCCTGCTCTGGTCAAAACTAGTGCCCTGCTCTGGTCAAAAGTAGTGCCCTGCTCTGGTCAAAAGTACAGCCCTGCTCTGGTCAAAAGTACAGCCCTGCTCTGGTCAAAAGTATTGCCCTGCTCTGGTCAAAAGTACAGCCCTGCTCTGGTCAAAAGTAGTGCCCTGCTCTGGTCAAAAGTAGTGCCCTGCTCTGGTCAAAAGTAGTGCCCTGCTCTGGTCAAAACTAGTGCCCTGCTCTGGTCAAAAGTAGTGCCCTGCTCTGGTCAAAAGTACAGCCCTGCTCTGGTCAAAAGTACAGCCCTGCTCTGGTCAAAAGTAGTGCCCTGCTCTGGTCAAAAGTACAGCCCTGCTCTGGTCAAAAGTAGTGCCCTGCTCTGGTCAAAAGTAGTGCCCTGCTCTGGTCAAAAGTACAGCCCTGCTCTGGTCAAAACTAGTGCCCTGCTCTGGTCAAAAGTACAGCCCTGCTCTGGTCAAAACTAGTGCCCTGCTCTGGTCAAAAGTACAGCCCTGCTCTGGTCAAAAGTACAGCCCTGCGCTGGTCAAAAGTTCAGCCCTGCTCTGGTCAAAAGTAGTGCCCTGCTCTGGTCAAAACTAGTGCCCTGCTCTGGTCAAAACTAGTGCCCTGCTCTGGTCAAAAGTAGTGCCCTGCTCTGGTCAAAAGTACAGCCCTGCTCTGGTCAAAACTAGTGCACTATGGTGAATAGGGGGTCATTTGGCATGCAGACAATGATTTGGCCATGTGTGCTGGGCTGCAAAACGGGATCAAACTCCCCCTTACCCCATGCCCTAAAAAAAAGACAGACCGACATGAAAATGTGGACCAGACTTAGTGAGAAAACTATGGAAAGACAATTTATCATCAAAGTATTTAAAAATAGGCAGTTTGCACTACTTTGGGTTGATAGGCTGACTAGGCTTCTGAGTCTGCGTGTCTGGTGAGAGCCTGGGGCTAGCTTCAGTGTGTCTGTCTGTTGCTTTTAACGGTTGTTCTCAGAACACCGGGCAGAAAGAAGTCGTTCTGAAAAAAGCTCTCAGTTCTTAGCGCGTCCTGTTCCTTCTGTTCCATTGGCTCTACTAACATGCGAATTGAGGTATGTCCCAAATGGACCTTGGTAAAATTGGTTTGATATTCACCAGATGTTCGGACCTTAAAAACTTCAATAGCGGTCAAACGATTTGAGCTAGCTGTCAAACAATAGCTACCTCAGGTTAGGCTCTTTTATGAAGGAAAACAACGGGTACAACATTGCACAGGTCTCATTTTTCCCCATTCTGTCCCGAGTTTCATAATCACATGGCAACTGTGTAGGCAGCCTGGTGCACCGTCAATTCAACGAGTTAGGGACAGTCAACAAAGTGCACGATCACAATATTCAAATTTCAATAGATCTTCAACCATGTGACGTAGCAACCTAATTTCAGCAGTCAATTATTCCTTACATAGAGAGGCATGTTGCACACCCTTTGCTTTTCTCATAAAATTATTCCAACAATTGTATATATATTTATTTAAAAAATCACTTACAATTCAATAGCTCCTTGATCACATGACCTAGGCACCTCAAACCAACTTTGTATTGTTCACAGGGCAGGGACCATAGACATAGAATGAATAGAAAGGGCCTCTCCATTCAATTCAATGATGGCATAATGGGTGGACTGGAAGGCATTTTGAGTGTACCCATGCCAGGAAGTAAAATGAGGAAGTGTACCCTTCAGTCAGGGCTGTGATTTGTTGAGTCAACTCAACTGACATTACAAAAAAATACATTATATTGCATGAGCACATCAGTTAGCGTCACGTGAATGAACATTCTACATTACCATGGCAATCCAGCATCAGTTGATATAACATTACATTTACGTCATTTAGCAGACGCTCTTATCCAGAGCGACTTACAAATTGGTGCATTCACCCTATAGCCAGTGGGATAACCACTTTACAATTTTTTTTTATTTTTTTTTGGGGGGGGGTGGGGGGGTAGAAGGATTACTTTATCCTATCCCAGGTATTCCTTAAAGAGGTGGGGTTTCAAATGTCTCCGGAAGGTGGTGAGTGACTCCGCTGTCCTGGCGTCGTGAGGGAGCTTGTTCCACCATTGGGGTGCCAGAGCAGCGAACAGTTTTGACTGGGCTGAGCGGGAACTATGCTTCCGCAGAGGAAGGGGAGCCAGCAGGCCAGAGGTGGATGAACGCAATGCCCTCGTTTGGGTGTAGGGACTGATCAGAGCCTGAAGGTACGGAGGTGCCGTTCCCCTCACTGCTCCATAGGCAAGCACCATGGTCTTGTAACGGATGCGAGCTTCAACTGGAAGCCAGTGGAGTGTGCGGAGGAGGGGGGTGACGTGAGAGAACTTGGGAAGGTTGAACACCAGACGGGCTGCGGCATTCTGGATGAGTTGTAGGGGTTTAATGGCACAGGCAGGGAGCCCAGCCAACAGCGAGTTGCAGTAATCCAGACGGGAGATGACAAGTGCCTGGATTAGGACCTGTGCCGCTTCCTGTGTAAGGCAGGGTCGTACTCTCCGAATGTTGTAGAACATGAACCTGCAGGATCGGGTCACCGCCTTGATGTTAGCGGAGAACGAAAGGGTGTTGTCCAGGGTCACGCCAAGGCTCTTCGCACTCTGGGAGGAGGACACAATGGAGTTGTCAACCGTGATGGCGAGATCATGGAACGGGCAGTCCTTCCCCGGGAGGAAGAGCAGCTCCGTCTTGCCAGGGTTCAGCTTGAGGTGGTGATCCGTCATCCATACTGATATGTCTGCCAGACATGCAGAGATGCGATTCGCCACCTGGTTATCAGAAGCGTTATTATTGCGTCACAATACCAGGCAGCCATTGTGAGTGTACCCATGAGTTACCTCAGCTGACCCTCAATTGAAAACAGGTAGAGAGGTTCAGCAGTTTCAATTACTTGGGGACTGTTACAGACAGAAGCTTTAACTTCACTGAAAACACTGTACATTTTACACTTACAGTGCCCTCAGAAAGTATTCAAACCCTTGACTTATTCCACATTTTGTTGTTACAGCCTGAATTCAAAACGGATTAAAACAAAATTCACCCATCTCCACACAATACCCCATAATGACAAAGTGAAAACTTGTTTTGAGAAATGTTTTGCAAACGTATTGAAAATGAAATACAGAAAAATCTAATTTACATAAGTATTCACAATCCCTTTGCTATGACACTCCAAATTGAGCTCAGGTGCATCCAATTTCCTTTGATCGTCTTTTGAGATGTCGCTACAACTTAATTGGAGTCAATTGGAGTCACCTGCAGCCAATTCAATTGTTTGGACATGATTTAGAAAGAAACACACCTGTCTATATAAAGGTCCCATAGTTGACAGTGCATGTCAGAGCAGAAACTATACCATGAAGTCCAAGGAACTGTCCATAGATCTCAGAGATAGACTTGTGATGAGGCATATATCTGGGGAAGGGTAAAAAAACATCTGCCTGATGAGGCATATATCTGGGGATGGGTAACAAACTATTTCTAGAGTGTTGAAAGTTGCCAAGAGCACAGTGGTCTCCATCATTGGGAAATAATATGTAACTACCCAGACTCTGTGTAGAGCTGGCCATCCGACCAAACTGGGCAACCGCGCAAGAAGGACCTTGGTCAGGGAGGGGACCAAGAACCCAATGATCACTCTGACAGAAATTCAGAGTTCCTTGGTTGAGATGGGAGAACCTGCCAGAAAGACAACAGTCGCTATAGCACTTCACCAATCTGGGCTTCATGGTAGAGTGGCCAGACGGAAGCCACTCCTGAGAAAAAGGCACATGACAGCACACCTGGGGTTTGCAAAAAGGCAAGTGAAAGACTCTGAGACCATAAGGCAAAAAAAAATCTGAGACAAAAATCGAACTCTTTGGCCTGAATGCAAAGCGCTATTGTCTGGAGAAAACCAGGCACAGCTCATCACCCGTCTAACACCATCCCTACTGGGAAGCATGGTGGTGGCAGCATCATGCTATGGGGATGCTTTTCAGCGGCAGAGACTGGGAGACTGGTAAGGATAAAGGGAACAATGAATGGAGCCAATACAGGCAAATCCTTGATGAGAACCTGCTTGACCTTAGACTGGGGTGAAGATTTATGTTCCATCAGGACAGTGACCCCAAGCATACAGCCAAAGCAACACTGGAATGGCTTCAGAACAAGAATGTGAAAGTCCTCGAGTGATCCAGTAAAGCCCAGATTTGAATCCCAGCTTCTTCCAGAGCCTCTGGTCTGAAATACAGAACATGAGGCGGCAGCTTCTTCCAGAGCCTCTGGTCTGAAATACAGAACATGAGGCGGCAGCTTCTTCCAGAGCCTCTGGTCTGAAATACAGAACATGAGGCGGCAGCTTCTTCCAGAGCCTCTGGTCTGAAATACAGAACATGAGGCGGCAGCTTCTTCCAGAGCCTCTGGTCTGAAATACAGAACATGGGGAGGCAGCTTCTTCCAGAGCCTCTGGTCTGAAATACAGAACATGGGGCGGCAGCTTCTTCCAGAGAATCTGGTCTGAAATACAGAACATGGGGCGGCATCTTCTTCCAGAGCCTCTGGTCTGAAATACAGAACATGAGGCGGCAGCTTCTTCCAGAGCCTCTGGTCTGAAATACAGAACATGGGGTGGCAGCTTCTTCCAGAGCCTCTGGTCTGAAATACAGAACATGGGGAGGCAGCTTCTTCCAGAGCCTCTGGTCTGAAATACAGAACATGGGGCGGCAGCTTCTTCCAGAGCCTGCCCTCTGGTCTGAAATACAGAACATGAGGCGGCAGCTTCATTACCACTGCAATCCGGCTGCTCAACTAGAACAAGGAGCTATGGGAATTCTAATGAAAACATTTACTAATAAATTAAGGCAATAGATATTCATCCACTTTTCAGTAAAACAAAAGGGTGTGCAACATGCCTCTCTATGTAAGGAATAATGGACCGTTGAAATTAGGTTGCTAAGTCACATGGTTGAAGAGCTAATGACATTTTAAAGTTTCAAACATTTATATAAAATCGTGTAAGTGCTTTATGGGAAAACCAAAAGGTGTGAAATGTGTTTCCCTACCCTGTGAACATCCCAAAGTTTGTTTGGTCATGGTCAAGGAGCTATTGAATTGTAAGTGATTTTTTATATATATATATATATTTATAATTAAATGCATAATTTTATAAGAACATGCCTCATTATGTAAGGAATAATGGACAGCTGAAATGTGGTTGCTACGACACATGGTTGAAATATGAATATTGTGATCATGCACTTTGTTGACAGTCCCTAACTCGTTGAATTGACGGTGCACCAGGCTACCTACACCGTTGCCTATACGTTACCATGTGATTACGAAACTCAGGTTGGAATCGGTAAAATAAGACCTGTGCAATGTTATACAAATTGTTTTCCTTCATAAAGAGCCCGAGGTATGTAGCTCAAATCGTTTTCACGAGTTATTGACGTTTTGAAGGACCAAATGTCTGGCGAATATCGAATCTCAAAACCAACTTTACCACAGTCCCAAACTGCACCCTAGTCTTTATGTAGTGCACAACTTTTGACCAGTTTTTATCAAGTGCACTACTTTTGACCAGGGCCCATTCAATGGAGCAATGGAGCTGGCAAGAGAACAACCAGATCTGGGGCCCGCTGACCAGACTAAAATTCAACCTCTTTTCAAGTTCAAGTTTTTTGTTGTTGTTGTCATATACACATGATTTACATGATTTACATGAAATAAAATAATAAATAAGAGCTCAATTAATAAAAGAAAGTAAACTAGAATACAAATGTAGCATTTAATTAATTTAACATTTAATAGAAGAAGGCACAGAAAGGAATTGAAGATAATTAGCCAACACCTCTTTTAGAATTCAACGTCTATTACACATTGGTTCAACGTCATTTCATTGAAATGACTTGGAAAACAACTTTGATTTTAACCAGTGTGCACCCAGTGGGACTTCACTGGCTTAATGTTAGTGGGAAATCTGGGTCATTAGTCATTTCTCAACAAAATGAGAGAGAGAGAGAACAACGGCCCCATTGAAGCCGTTTCAACACATCAAATCACCGCAGGATTTGGGGACAGGATTTTCAGAGTTGAGGCCTGGCAGCACCGTGGCCGGGAGGGAAGGAGCTGAGTTTTAGACTAACCATGATTCCCCCCCCCAAAAATTAGCCCTGCTCTGGACTGGATGGAAACGTATTCAATGACTTTAGACATCAAATATTTGTAACACAGACGAGCTACTGCGGAGCAGAATCAGGGACTGTAGCACTTGCATACTTCAGAACCAGTGAGAGACTGAGACATACTTGTAGATATCCTCATAACCACAGAAATGTGTTTTTTGTCCTAAATGAATGTTTTATCTTGCCAAAAGGACCAAGTCATAACAAACTGTGCTTTAACTGTTAGTGGCCAAATGTACAAATGTTGTGTATATCGTGACATCATTATGGCACTCAAATACTACAGGGCAAAACATTTAACACGTATTATATTCTCCTCTCTGTGAGATAGTATACTACAGGGCACAACAATTCTCATCTTCCCCTCTCTATCACTATAATATAAACCATGAGGTGTACTAAAGTCCTCATCTTCCCCTCTATCACTATAATATAAACCATGAGGTGTACTAAAGTCCTCATCTTCCCCTCTATCACTATAATATAAATGATGAGGTGTACTAAAGTCCTCATCTTCCTCTCTATCACTATAATATAAACCATGAGGTGTACTAAAGTCCTCATCTTCCCCTCTCTATCACTATAATATAAACCATGAGGTGTACTAAAGTCCTCATCTTCCCCTCTATCACTATAATATAAACCATGAGGTGTACTAAAGTCCTCATCTTCCCCTCTATCACTATAATATAAACCATGAGGTGTACTAAAGTCCACATCTTCCCCTCTATCACTATAATATAAACCATGAGGTGTACTAAAGTCCTCATCTTCCCCTCTATCACTATAATATAAACCATGAGGTGTACTAAAGTCCTCATCTTCCCCTCTATCACTATAATATAAACCATGAGGTGGACTAAAGTCCTCATCTTCCCCTCTATCACTATAATATAAACCATGAGGTGGACTAAAGTCCTCATCTTCCCCTCTATCACTATAATATAAACCATGAGGTGTACTAAAGTCCTCATCTTCCCCTCTATCACTATAATATAAACCATGAGGTGTACTAAAGTCCTCATCTTCCCCTCTCTATCACTATAATATAAACCATGAGGTGTACTAAAGTCCTCATCTTCCCCTCTATCACTATAATATAAACCATGAGGTGTACTAAAGTCCTCATCTTCCCCTCTATCACTATAATATAAACCATGAGGTGGACTAAAGTCCTCATCTTCCCCCCATCACTATAATATAAACCATGAGGTGTACTAAAGTCCTCATCTTCCTCTCTATCACTATAATATAAACCATGAGGTGTACTAAAGTCCTCATCTTCCTCTCTATCACTGTAATATAAACCATGAGGTGTACTAAAGTCCTCATCTTCCCTTCTCTATCACTATAATATTAACCATGAGGTGGACTAAAGTCCTCATCTTCCCCTCTGTATAACTATAATATAAAACATGAGGTGTACTAAAGTCCTCATCTTCCCCTCTCTATCACTATAATATAAACCATGAGGTGTACTAAAGTCCTCATCTTCTTCTCTAAAACTATAATATAAACCATGAGGTGTACTAAAGTCCTCATCTTCCTCTCTATCACTATAATATAAACCATGAGGTGTACTAAAGTCCTCATCTTCCCCTCTCTATCACTATAATATAAACCATGAGGTGTACTAAAGTCCTCATCTTCCCCTCTATCACTATAATATAAACCATGAGGTGTACTAAAGTCCTCATCTTCTCCTCTATCACTATAATATAAACCATGAGGTGTACTAAAGTCCTCATCTTCCTCTCTATCACTATAATATAAACCATGATGTGTACTAAAGTCCTCATCTTCCCCTCTATCACTATAATATAAACCATGAGGTGTACTAAAGTCCTCATCTTCCCCTCTCTATCACTATAATATAAACCATGAGGTGTACTAAAGTCCTCATTTTCCCCTCTATCACTATAATATAAACCATGACATGTACTAAAGTCTTCATCTTCCCCTCTTTCACTATAATATAAACCATGAGGTGTACTAAAGTCCTCATCTTCCTCTCTATCACTATAATATAAACCATGAGGTGTACTAAAGTCCTCATCTTCCCCTCTATCACTATAATATAAACCATGAGGTGTACTAAAGTCCTCATCTTCCTCTCTATCACTATAATATAAACCATGAGGTGTACTAAAGTCCTCATCTTCCCCTCTATCACTATAATATAAACCATGAGGTGTACTAAAGTCCTCATCTTCCTCTCTATCACTATAATATAAACCATGAGGTGTACTAAAGTCCTCATCTTCCCCTCTATCACTATAATATAAACCATGAGGTGTACTAAAGTCCTCATCTTCCCCTCTATCACTATAATATACACCATGAGGTGTACTAAAGTCCTCATCTTCCCCTCTATCACTATAATATAAACCATGAGGTGTACTAAAGTCCTCATCTTCCTCTCTATCACTATAATATAAACCATGAGGTGTACTAAAGTCCTCATCTTCCCCTCTATCACTATAATATACACCATGAGGTGTACTAAAGTCCTCATCTTCCCCTCTATCACTATAATATAAACCATGAGGTGTACTAAAGTCCTCATCTTCCTCTCTATCACTATAATATAAACCATGAGGTGTACTAAAGTCCTCATCTTCCCCTCTATCACTATAATATAAACCATGAGGTGTACTAAATTCCTAATCTTCTTCTCTAAAACTATAATATAAACCATGAGGTGTACTAAAGTCCTCATCTTCCCCTCTCTATCACTATAATATAAACCATGAGGTGTACTAAAGTCCTCATCTTCCCCTCTATCACTATAATATAAACCATGAGGTGTACTAAAGTCCTCATCTTCCCCTCTCTATCACTATAATATAAACCATGAGGTGTACTAAAGTCCTCATCTTCTTCTCTAAAACTATAATATAAACCATGAGGTGTACTAAAGTCCTCATCTTCCCCTCTTTATCACTATAATATAAACCATGAGGTGTACTAAAGTCCTCATTTTCCCCTCTATCACTATAATATAAACCATGACATGTACTAAAGTCCTCATCTTCCCCTCTATCACTATAATATAAACCATGAGGTGTACTAAAGTCCTCATCTTCCTCTCTATCACTATAATATGAACCATGAGGTGTACTAAAGTCGTCATCTTCCCCTCTATCACTATAATATACACCATGAGGTGTACTAAAGTCCTCATCTTCCCCTCTCTATCACTATAATATAAACCATGAGGTGTACTAAAGTCCTCATCTTCTTCTCTAAAACTATAATATAAACCATGAGGTGTACTAAAGTCCTCATCTTCCCCTCTCTATCACTATAATATAAACCATGAGGTGTACTAAAGTCCTCATTTTCCCCTCTATCACTATAATATAAACCATGACATGTACTAAAGTCCTCATCTTCCCCTCTATCACTATAATATAAACCATGAGGTGTACTAAAGTCCTCATCTTCCCCCCTATCACTATAATATAAACCATGAGGTGTACTAAAGTCCTCATCTTCCCCTCTATCACTATAATATGAACCATGAGGTGTACTAAAGTCGTCATCTTCCCCTCTATCACTATAATATACACCATGAGGTGTACTAAAGTCCTCATCTTCCCCTCTCTATCACTATAATATAAACCATGAGGTGTACTAAAGTCCTCATCTTCTTCTCTAAAACTATAATATAAACCATGAGGTGTACTAAAGTCCTCATCTTCCCCTCTCTATCACTATAATATAAACCATGAGGTGTACTAAAGTCCTCATTTTCCCCTCTATCACTATAATATAAACCATGACATGTACTAAAGTCCTCATCTTCCCCTCTATCACTATAATATAAACCATGAGGTGTACTAAAGTCCTCATCTTCCTCTCTATCACTATAATATAAACCATGAGGTGTACTAAAGTCCTCATCTTCCTCTCTATCACTATAATATAAACCATGAGGTGTACTAAAGTCCTCATCTTCCCCTCTATCACTATAATATAAACCATGAGGTGTACTAAAGTCCTCATCTTCCCCTCTCTATCACTATAATATAAACCATGAGGTGTACTAAAGTCCTCATCTTCCCCTCTATAACTATAATATAAACCATGAGGTGTACTAAAGTCCTCATCTTCCCCTCTCTATCACTATAATATAAACCATGAGGTGTACTAAAGTCCTCATCTTCCCCTCTATCACTATAATATAAACCATGAGGTGTACTAAAGTCCTCATCTTCTCCTCTATCACTATAATATAAACCATTAGGTGTACTAAAGTCCTCATCTTCCCCTCTATTATTATAATATAAACCATGAGGTGTACTAAAGTCCTCATCTTCCCCTCTATCACTATAATATAAACCATGAGGTGTACTAAAGTCCTCATCTTCCTCTCTATCACTATAATATAAACCATGAGGTGTACTAAAGTCCTCATCTTCTTCTCTAAAACTATAATATAAACCATGAGGTGTACTAAAGTCCTCATCTTCCCCTCTCTATCACTATAATATAAACCATGAGGTGTACTAAAGTCCTCATTTTCCCCTCTATCACTATAATATAAACCATGACATGTACTAAAGTCCTCATCTTCCCCTCTATCACTATAATATAAACCATGAGGTGTACTAAAGTCCTCATCTTCCTCTCTATCACTATAATATAAACCATGAGGTGTACTAAAGTCCTCATCTTCCTCTCTATCACTATAATATAAACCATGAGGTGTACTAAAGTCCTCATCTTCCCCTCTATCACTATAATATAAACCATGAGGTGTACTAAAGTCCTCATCTTCCCCTCTCTATCACTATAATATAAACCATGAGGTGTACTAAAGTCCTCATCTTCCCCTCTATAACTATAATATAAACCATGAGGTGTACTAAAGTCCTCATCTTCCCCTCTCTATCACTATAATATAAACCATGAGGTGTACTAAAGTCCTCATCTTCCCCTCTATCACTATAATATAAACCATGAGGTGTACTAAAGTCCTCATCTTCTCCTCTATCACTATAATATAAACCATTAGGTGTACTAAAGTCCTCATCTTCCCCTCTATTACTATAATATAAACCATGAGGTGTACTAAAGTCCTCATCTTCCCCTCTATCACTATAATATAAACCATGAGGTGTACTAAAGTCCTCATCTTCCTCTCTATCACTATAATATAAACCATGAGGTGTACTAAAGTCCTCATCTTCCCTCTATCACTATAATATAAACCATGAGGTGTACTAAAGTCCTCATCTTCCCCTCTATCACTATAATATAAACCATGAGGTGTACTAAAGTCCTCATCTTCCCCTCTATTACTATAATATAAACCATGAGGTGTACTAAAGTCCTCATCTTCCCCTCTATCACTATAATATACACCATGAGGTGTACTAAAGTCCTCATCTTCTCCTCTATCACTATAATATACACCATGAGGTGTACTAAAGTCCTCATCTTCCCCTCTATTACTATAATATAAACCATGAGGTGTACTAAAGTCCTCATCTTCCCCTCTATCACTATAATATAAACCATGAGGTGTACTAAAGTCCTCATCTTCCTCTCTATCACTATAATATAAACCATGAGGTGTACTAAAGTCCTCATCTTCCCCTCTATCACTATAATATAAACCATGAGGTGTACTAAAGTCCTCATCTTCTCCTCTATCACTATAATATAAACCATGAGGTGTACTAAAGTCCTCATCTTCCCCTCTATCACTATAATATAAACCATGAGGTGTACTAAAGTCCTCATCTTCCCCTCTCTATCACTATAATATAAACCATGAGGTGTACTAAAGTCCTCATCTTCCTCTCTTTTTCGTTGTAGTTCTGTGATTGGCTGAAATCTGTCATCCGGGATCATAGGAGTGCTCCGCTGACGGCGTTCCTGGGAATTCTGTCTATCCTCTATCTAGGAACCTACAGTGCCCTTCCCGCCCTCGTCATCCCCTTCACCCTCTGGATGGCTGGCTGATTCTGGACATTCCATAATGAATATGGAATTATTGAATTTCGATAATATGTATATAGGTGTATGTTATTTTTTAAACCGTTCCAGAAAATGGGTAGCAATGACAGCACTATGACGCTGTCCAGCTACATTATCTCAGTCTAGTATGTCATTCTCTCAATACGTTTCAGACCACTAAAATACCATCCATCTATAACCATTGTAACACTTCATACTGTATTTTGTTATGTAAATAAATACCTGTACATTGTACTGAGACTGACCTGCATGTGCGTGTGTGTGTGTGTTTGTGTGTGTGTGTGTATGGAGTCAATAATTAATTTCGCCTGACCCATTTCTTTCTGTCTTCCACCACTTTCACACAGTAATCATTAATTATATAACCTACCATTGTTGTGGAAGGATAGTTGGAGAGGAGGGATCAAGCCATTGATTCATTCATTCCTCTCTTCTCCCAGCCCAGCATGCAGAACGACCTGAGTCTGACCAGAGTCTAACAGGGGTGGACTGGCCACAGGACAGTTCGGGCAAATGCCAGATGCGCTGGTCCATTTTTAGCCAAGTGGCCTGTCTAAATATATAGTTCTTTCTTTTGTTCAAAGGTATCATTATTTGGCAAAAAATGTGGGCCTTATGGAAAAAAATAGGCCAATGTGTTAGAAATGCCCTTTCCGATTTCTGGTCCCAGTCCGCCCCTGGAGACTAACGGTCCATTATACTGTGGTATGGGGAAATAAAAATGTACATTCGGTCTAGCCTGGTCCCAGACCTGTTGGTGCTGGCTGGCCAACTCAGGTGTGACAATTACCATAGGAGTTGGCAAGACAGCACAAACAGATTTGGGACCATGCAACATTTTCTCCCTGACTAAATACGATGAACCTGGGCAAGAGTTAGGCTGCATTGAAAATGGCACCCTATTCCCTATAGAAACATCCAGGTAGAAACAATTTTTTCCACCATAATTTGCAAATAAATTCATTAAAAATCCTACAATGTGATTTTCTGGATTTTTTTTCTCATTTTGTCTGTCAGAGTTGACGTGTACCTATGATGAAAATTACAGGCCTCTCTCATCTTTTTAAGTGGGAGAACTTGCACAATTGGTGGCTGACTAAATACTTTTTTTCCCCACTGTAGATGTTCTACTGAGATGTAGTCATTTAACAGCATTCTGACATAGATGTTCTACTGAGCAGTAGTCAATGAACAGCATTCTGACATAGATGTTCTACTGAGTTGTAGTCAATGAACAGCATTCTGACACAGATGTTCTACTGAGATGTAGTCAATGAACAGCATTCTGACATCTGATAGAGAGAGAGAGCTAGATGGAAATGGTTTTAAGGTGGGTAGGAAGGAGGTTGAGGGGAGAAAGAGAGAGAGAGAGGGAGAGAGAAAAGACATGAAGGAGGAGAGAGGTCTTGGGAGAGAAAAGGAACAAGATGTAAAGAGAAATGGTTTAAAGTGAGAATGGGTGAGCAGTTTGAATATAACTTTTTTTGTGTGGGTGATGAGCTTTAATACTTCAGATAGATTGTAGGTTCTTTCAATGTAATTCTCTGCGTCATTTCCAAGCAATCATTTCCAATCCAACCAATCCCCCATGTTTATTTATTACTCTTTGTTTAATATGTATTTTCCCCTACGACCCCCTCCCCTAATTGGAGTAAACTAATTAAATATATTTTCCTTCTTAATTATTTTACCCTAACCCTACGACCTCTCCCCTAATTGGAGTAAACTAATTAAATATATTTTCCTTCTTAATTATTTTCCCCTAACCCTACGATCCTCCCCTAATTGGAATAAACTAATTAAATATATTTTCCTTCTTAATTATTTTCCCCTAACCCTACGACCTCTCCCCTAATTGGAGTAAACTAATTAAATATATTTTCCTTCTTAATTATTTTCCCCTAACCCTACGATCCTCCCCTAATTGGAATAAACTAATTAAATATATTTTCCTTCTTAATTATTTTCCCCTAACCCTACGACCTCTCCCCTAATTGGAGTAAACTAATTAAATATATTTTCCTTCTTAATTATTTTCCCCTAACCCTACGAACTCTCCCCTAATTGGAATAAACTAATTAAATATATTTTCCTTCTTAATAATTTTCCCCTAACCCTACGACCCCTCCCCTAATTGGAGTAAACTAATTAAATATATTTTCCTTCTTAATTATTTTCCCCTAACCCTACGACCTCTCTCCTAATTGGAATAAACTAATTAAATATATTTTCCTTCTTAAATATTTCCCCCTAACCCTACGACCCCTCCCCTAATTGGAGTAAACTAATTAAATATATTTTCCTTCTTAATTATTTTCCCCTAACCCTACGACCCCTCCCCTAATTGGAATAAACTAATTAAATATATTTTCCTTCTTAATTATTTTCCCCTAACCCTACGACCCCTCCCCTAATTGGAGTAAACTAATTAAATATATTTCCCTTCTTAATTATTTTCCCCTAACCCTACGACCCCTCCCCTAATTGGAGTAAACTAATTAAATATATTTTCCTTCTTAATTATTTTCCCCTAACCCTACGACACCTCCCCTAATTGGAATAATCTAATTAAATATATTTTCCTTCTTAATAATTTTCCCCTAACCCTACGACCCCTCCCCTAATTGGAGTAAACTAATTAAATATATTTTCCTTCTTAATTATTTTCCCCTAACCCTACGACCTCTCTCCTAATTGGAATAAACTAATTAAATATATTTTCCTTCTTAAATATTTTCCCCTAACCCTACGACCCCTCCCCTAATTGGAGTAAACTAATTAAATATATTTTCCTTCTTAATTATTTTCCCCTAACCCTACGACCTCTCCCCTAATTGGAATAAACTAATTAAATATATTTTCCTTCTTAATTATTTTCCCCTAACCCTACGACCCCTCCCCTAATTGGAGTAAACTAATTAAATATATTTCCCTTCTTAATTATTTTCCCCTAACCCTACGACCCCTCCCCTAATTGGAGTAAACTAATTAAATATATTTTCCTTCTTAATTATTTTCCCCTAACCCTACGACACCTCCCCTAATTGGAGTAAACTAATTAAATATATTTTCCTTCTTAATTATTTTCCCCTAACCCTACGACCCCTCCCCTAATTGGAGTAAACTAATTAAATATATTTTCCTTCTTAATTATTTTCCCCTAACCCTACGACCCCTCCCCTAATTGGAATAAACTAATTAAATATATTTTCCTTCTTAATTATTTTCCCCTTACCCTACAACCCCTCCCCTAATTGGAGTAAACTAATTAAATATAGTTTCCTTCTTAATTATTTTCCCCTTAACCCTACGACCCCTCCCCTAATTGGAATAAACTAATTAAATATATTTTCCTTCTTAATTATTTTCCCCTAACTCTACGATTATCCCCTAATTGGAGTAAACTAATTAAATATATTTTCCTTCTTAATTATTTTCCCCTAACCCTACGAACCCTCCCCTAATTGGAGTAAACTAATTAAATATATTTTCCTTCTTAATTATTTTCCCCTAACCCTATGATCCTCCCGTAAATGGAGTAAACTAATTAATAATATGTAATTAAATATATTTTCCTTCTTAATTATTTTCCCCTAACCCTACAACCCCTCCCCTAATTGGAATAAACTAATTAAATATATTTTCCTTCTTAATTATTTTCCCCTAACCCTACGACCCATCCCCTAATTGGAATAAACTAATTAAATATATTTTCCTTCTTAATTATTTTCCCCTAACCCTACAACCCCACCCCTAATTGGAATAAACTAATTAAATATATTTTCCTTCTTAATTATTTTCCCCTAACCCTACGACCTCTCTCCTAATTGGAATAAACTAATTAAATATATTTTCCTTCTTAAATATTTTCCCCTAACCCTACGACCCCTCCCCTAATTGGAGTAAACTAATTAAATATATTTTCCTTCTTAATTATTTTCCCCTAACCCTACGACCCCTCCCCTAATTGGAATAAACTAATTAAATATATTTTCCTTCTTAATTATTTTCCCCTAACCCTACGACCCCTCCCCTAATTGGAGTAAACTAATTAAATATATTTCCCTTCTTAATTATTTTCCCCTAACCCTACGACCCCTCCCCTAATTGGAGTAAACTAATTAAATATATTTTCCTTCTTAATTATTTTCCCCTAACCCTACGACACCTCCCCTAATTGGAATAATCTAATTAAATATATTTTCCTTCTTAATAATTTTCCCCTAACCCTACGACCCCTCCCCTAATTGGAGTAAACTAATTAAATATAATTTCCTTCTTAATTATTTTCCCCTAACCCTACGACCTCTCTCCTAATTGGAATAAACTAATTAAATATATTTTCCTTCTTAAATATTTTCCCCTAACCCTACGACCCCTCCCCTAATTGGAGTAAACTAATTAAATATATTTTCCTTCTTAATTATTTTCCCCTAACCCTACGACCCCTCCCCTAATTGGAATAAACTAATTAAATATATTTTCCTTCTTAATTATTTTCCCCTAACACTACGACCCCTCCCCTAATTGGAGTAAACTAATTAAATATATTTCCCTTCTTAATTAAATTCCAAGCATCTGCCTCTAACCCTAGGAAGCTCTTTGCCACATTTTCCTCCCTCCTGAATCCTCCTCCCCCCCCCCCCACCTCCTCTCTCTCTGTGGATGACTTCGTCAACCACTTTGAAAAGAAGGTTGACGACATCCGATCCTCGTTTGTTAAGTCTAATAACACTGCTGGTCCTGCTCACACTGCCCTACCCTATGCTTTGACTTCTTTTTCCCCTCTCTCTCCAGATAAAATCCTGCGACTTGTGACTGCAGGCCGCCCAACAACCTGCCCGCTTGACCCCATCCCCTCCTCCCTTCTCCAGACCATCTCCGGTGACCTTCTCCCCTACCTCACCTCGCTGATCAACTCATCCTTGACCGCTGGCCATGTCCCTTCCGTCTTCAAGAGAGCGAGAGTTGCTCCCCTCCTCAAAAAACCAACACTCGACCCCACTGATGTCAACAACTACAGACCAGTATCCCTTCTTTCTTTTCTTTCCAAAACTATTGAGCGTGCCGTCTTTAGCCAACTCTCTTGCTATCTCTCTCAGAATGACCTTCTTGATCCAAACCAATCAGG